>NC_048571.1:78009795-78299795 GCF_013265735.2 Oncorhynchus mykiss | reverse complement strand
GAGAGCCATGGTAGCGTGATTGAATGAAAGGGGGCTCGATTACAGGGGGTAAGGGGGGTGCAGCTGGCATGAAAGCAGGTTTGTTGCTCAGACTCCGTCAAGTGGAAAAGAAAAGGCCACCAAGTCTCTCAGCTAGTGTTACACATGCACATGCACGCTCATGCACACACACACACACACACACACACACACACACACACACACAAGTAGCAACAGGTACTAGAGGGAGGGACTGTTTTATGAGCTGGAAGCCACTTAATTGCCATTTTCTCTTTTCATTTGAATGTTACATTGGATTTAATTGGTTCATTTGTTGTTTTTAATTAACAACGGAGCAGAGCCTAATTGCAGCTTGTTTTAACTGAGTAACATTAATCGATGGGTTCATTACTTGAACTCTTTCTAGATTATTCCACTAAACACTTTCAATATTATTGGTGCGTTTCATGTTCTTTGTGAGTCTAGATACAGTGCCTTGCGAAATTATTCGGCCCCCTTGAACTTTGCGACCTTTTGCCACATTTCAGGCTTCAAACATAAAGATATAAAACTGTATTTTTTTGTGAAGAATCAACAACAAGTGGGACACAATCATGAAGTGGAACGACATTTATTGGATATTTCAAACTTTTTTAACAAATCAAAAACTGAAAAATTGGGCGTGCAAAATTATTCAGCCCCCTTAAGTTAATACTTTGTAGCGCCACCTTTTGCTGCGATTACAGCTGTAAGTCGCTTGGGGTATGTCTCTATCAGTTTTGCACATCGAGAGACTGAATTTTTTTCCCATTCCTCCTTGCAAAACAGCTCGAGCTCAGTGAGGTTGGATGGAGGGCATTTGTGAACAGCAGTTTTCAGTTCTTTCCACAGATTCTCGATTGGATTCAGGTCTGGACTTTGACTTGGCCATTCTAACACCTGGATATGTTTATTTTTGAACCATTCCATTGTAGATTTTGCTTTATGTTTTGGATCATTGTCTTGTTGGAAGACAAATCTCCGTCCCAGTCTCAGGTCTTTTGCAGACTCCATCAGGTTTTCTTCCAGAATGGTCCTGTATTTGGCTCCGTCCATCTTCCCATCAATTTTAACCATCTTCCCTGTCCCTGCTGAAGAAAAGCAGGCCCAAACCATGATGCTGCCACCACCATGTTTGACAGTGGGGATGGTGTGTTCAGGGTGTTGCTTTTACGCCAAACATAACGTTTTGCATTGTTGCCAAAAAGTTCAATTTTGGTTTAATCTGACCAGAGCACCTTCTTCCACATGTTTGGTGTGTTTGGCTTGTGGCAAACTTTAAACGACACTTTTTATGGATATCTTTAAGAAATGGCTTTCTTCTTGCCACTCTTCCATAAAGGCCAGATTTGTGCAATATACGACTGATTGTTGTCCTATGGACAGAGTCTCCCACCTCAGCTGTAGATCTCTGCAGTTCATCCAGAGTGATCATGGGCCTCTTGGCTGCATCTCTGATCAGTCTTCTCCTTGTATGAGCTGAAAGTTTAGAGGGACGGCCAGGTCTTGGTAGATTTGCAGTGGTCTGATACTCCCTCCATTTCAATATTATCGCTTGCACAGTGCTCCTTGGGATGTTTAAAGCTTGGTAATTTTTTTTGTATCCAAATCCGGCTTTAAACTTCTTCACAACAGTATCTCGGACCTGCCTGGTGTGTTCCTTGTTCTTCATGATGCTCTCTGCGCTTTTAACGGACCTCTGAGACTATCACAGTGCAGGTGCATTTATACGGAGACTTGATTACACACAGGTGGATTGTATTTATCATCATTAGTCATTTAGGTAAACATTGGATCATTCAGAGATCCTCACTGAACTTCTGGAGAGAGTTTGCTGCACTGAAAGTAATGGGGCTGAATAATTTTGCACGCCCAATTTTTCAGTTTTTGATTTGTTAAAAAAGTTTGAAATATCCAATAAATGTCGTTCCACTTCATGATTGTGTCCCACTTGTTGTTGATTCTTCACAAAAAAATACAGTTTTATATCTTTATGTTTGAAGCCTGAAATGTGGCAAAATGTCGCAAAGTTCAAGGGGGCCGAATACTTTCGCAAGGCACTGTACATGCTTCACTTAGGAATCTTTGGCTTTGTTTACACAGGCAGTCCAATTCTGATATTTTCTAACTAAATGGTCTTTTGACCAATCAGATCAGCTCTTTGGCCAATAATTGTGCAAAAGAGAGCATCCTGTCTAAACGCAGCCTTGGAATCCTCTCACATTTAGCCTGCCTTGTCATGCTCCGCTCAGCTGTATATGTGGTCATGTGGAGCGGGTTTGCCAAAACAGGAGATGATCCTGAGCCATATGGATGGATGCCTATATGTGTTTTTTGATTGGTGTATTCAGTCCCTGAGCTTGTCCTGATCATATCAATCAACAAACACATGAATCAATAAAACCAGGACATTACTGACATTAAGACACTTTAATCTTTCTAAATGTATTCACCCACACCAAAACATAACGCCTGTCTCAAAGCAGACTTACTATTTACACTGGCTAAGATTCCCTGGCCACTTTTTTGAAGATTGTTCACTTCTTGGTCAACCAAGTTGTAATAGTAAAATAATGTCAATGACTTCTTAAAGACTCACCTGGGGGGGAAATGATTCAGCTTATTTTGAATTGAATTCTAGGAACAGGGATTAGGACTGGGGAAACTAGGAGAACTCCAGGATTAAGTTTTTCCTAGCTACAGCTCTAGGATCAGCTTCCCCTCCTCAAATCCTAACCTGAACCGTTGGTGGGGGAAATAAAACTGACCCAAGGTCAGTATCTAGGGGCTACCTCCTCCACTCCCAACTTAGGGGGGCTCGTGTTCTCTCAGTGTGTGTGTGTGTCCAGTGTTTTAGTGTTAATGAAATCCCTGGGCTCTGAGGTCATCCCTGTGTAGGAGTCCTTGCTCTCAGGAGCCCATTACTGGACTGTAATCAACCTCTCACATCTGCTCCCAGTCTCTGTCACACACACACACACACACACACACACACACACACACACACACACACACACACACACACACACACACACACACACAGTGTGGCAGCCAGCCTTATTTACGAGCCATGCGGTTCAGAGGCTGCAGACAGGGTGAAGCTGCAGGCTCTGTGTGGGGACAGGCCCAGTGAGCGTGTGTGTGTGTGTGTGTGTGTGTGTGTGTGTGTGTGTGTGTGCGTGCGTCCGTGCGAGCGAGTGAGTGTGTGTGAGTGAGTGCGTCTGTGTGTGTGTGTGTGTGTGTGTGTGTGTGTGTGTGTGTGTGTGTGTGTGTGTGTGTGTGTGTGTGTGTGTGTGCGTGCGTTCGTGTGAGTGAGTGAGTGCGTGTGTGTGAGTGAGTGCGTCTGTGTGTGTGTGTCCACAGAATTTATACTTGAGTGTCCATGTGGAAAGTTGCCTTGTGTGGACAATAATGTTGGTATTCTCTTCTATTCTAGTCTCTATGTGGTTTGGCTATGCAGAGGTTGAGGGGATTGTTGGTTTATGACAGAGTTTTATGTGGTGTTTCAATGACAATACAGTAACTTGACTGTCCACTTTGTAAACTCTCTGTGGTTGTGTCGTCTCTGCTGAACATTACTTTATGGCTTGTACATGCCTCTAGTTAGGTATGTATGCCTAGTTCCTCCCTAATGTACTGCAGACTACCTAGATTATGCACAATTGACGTATTACAAGATCTGTTTTCACGTAGGCCTATCTCTTTAATGTTCTGTACTGTTCTTAGTGTTTCTTCTGTCTAACTGCGCTGTAGTTCTGTGCCAAAGGGCCGGAAGAAGGTCATAGAGGACATCACTAGCAGATGGCACTAACTTCCAGCAGGGAGTCATGTCAGGACTGCAATACTGAAATCTTGTTCAGGGGCCTTTGTTGAGGAGAGAGCAGGGGGTCTGTCTGTGTGCGACAGTGTATTCAGTCCCCCCAGGCAGTCATTGGGGCAGAACTTAGGGTTCCAGGTGGAGGTCCATATGGTGTCATTATGAGGTAGTCAGTCACCGTAATGCATGTCACATGCAGCCGTTATGTTGCAGGGAGAGGTCAGCTCATTTAGAGGTCATTGCCATTGTGCAACTTGCCTGTCATCCATCACACATAGACGCACAGACGACACATGTGCGTAGAAACACACACAGGTTTTTCAGAGTAGACTACATGCATTATAGTATTGTAAGTACAGTACCTAACACTGTACATAAACAGACATTTTTTTAACCAAAGAAGACGCACTATCATTTAATCAGGCAAAGAAAAACATCCAACCATTGTCATTCCAAACCTCAGAGAGAGAGATATAGTGTATGATGCAACATGTCCTACAGTACTGCAGAATCCGATACCCGTGAAAAAAAGCCAGCTCTTGCAAAAGTCTGCAGGTGAACCGAGGCCGACTGAGGCCGATGGGGCCATGGCCCTGTTGAGGTTTGTTTTAGCTTGGGTTTCAACTGGAACCGGACAGATCTCCCTGTGTTCCCATGCCCTTTGGCTCCGTCGCTGGGCTCCGCTGGACTCTACCAGGAAGCGCCCTGCGCATCACAGGGACGAGAGGGGAAGTCCAGGGGCTCGGACTGGGCGCTCCTGGTTCACTTTCCCATGTTCAGTTCCCCGCTGCCGTGGTCGGTCTGCCTCATAGTGCATACCGCTTAGTGTTATATCGCCTTTGTACAGCCGTGAGTCAACAAGTGTGTTTTCCTTGTATGGTGTGATGGGATTACTCTTGTGTGTCAGCTGACTGGGAGAGGTCAGATGTGGCCTTGTGATTCGCTGGTGAGGCTTTTCGTTTCCGGTTATTATTTCACGTCGATTGTTTAGCTGATGTTTATTGAGAAATGATATGACACATATTAGATAATAATAACTTTGCCGGCTCTAATTAGGTTTTAAGAATTAAATTCATACAAGTACCATTATGAACCATTTGCTACCAGGTAGATTGATACAAATGATGTTGATTTATTTGAAGCACCAGAAAGTACACATTGTTACCACCTACCTTCTCAGTAAATACCAGGAAGATACCAGGTGAAACGGGGCTGTAAACTAAAACGGCACCAGTTTTTAATATTTTGCTCCAGTGTGTCCATCCGACCTTGCGGCTGTCCACTGACATCACACTGCTGACTGCCTATACGTCGCCCGGCTCCCCGACACTTTTAATGTCCGACCGTGTTTATGTTTCCCTTTCGGTCATTAACACAGGAATATAAGTGGTTTTTAGAGTCCTTTGGCCCCTCCACAGTAGGAATACTATTATTTACTATGAAAACAGCCCGTGCTGCAATGACTCACGTCGCCGTGTTTGGAGAAGCTGGGAGGTCGGCTGCGTCAGCTGGAGTTGCCATAACATGTGATTCATCATTATGTGCAATGTATCTGTCAAAAGAACTGTTGTTAATTGAAATGGCATGTGACTGACACATAAGAGGACCGGATTCTCAGAAGTCAGGTTTTATGGCTAATCCACTCATTTTGGAGAGCTGTAGATGTACAGACAGACTTTTGTTTGTCATGTCTGCTATTCAACATTGGGCTTCACAACCTAACTCTCATCCTCTTTCAAATGTTCTAGTTAGAGTTCTCTTTTCCCCTCTCTCTCTTTCTCGCAAACCCTCCATCCCTCCCCCTTTCTCTCAATCCCCCTCTCTTTCTCTGTTGCAGTTGCTAATATCCCTCTTGCGCCTATCTGTCATGTCTCTCCTCTGTCTCTGTCAGTCTGATGTCAGTGTTGAGGACACAGGTCAAGCAGTAGGGTTCTGCATGAGCAGATTGAGGTGCCCTGAAGGCACAGAGCATACTGTCAACATCAGAGGGATAGAAAGAGCTGTTACCTTTTTCCTTCAACCATGACGAACCGGTACTCTCAACTTTACTATCTCTTACTCTCAACCTTACTGTCAACCTTACTCTCAACTTTACTATCTCTTACTCTCAACCTTACTGTCAACCTTACTCTCAACTTTACTATCTCTTACTCTCAACCTTACTGTCAACCTTACTCTCAACTTTACTATCTCTTACTCTCAACCTTACTGTCAACTTTACTGTCAACCTTACTCTCTCTTACTCTCAACCTTACTGTCAACCTTACTCTCAACTTTACTCTCTCTTACTCTCAACCTTACTGTCAACATTACTCTCAACTTTACTATCTCTTACTCTCAACCATACTGTCAACTTTACTGTCAACCTTACTCTCAACTTTACTCTCTCTTACTCTCAACCTTACTGTCAACCTTATTCTCAACTTTACTCTCTCTTACTCTCAACCTTACTGTCAACCTTACTCTCAACCTTACTGTCAAACTTGCTGTCAACCTTACTCTCAACTTTACTCTCTATTACTCTCAACCGTACTGTCAACCTTACTCTCCCTTGCTCTCTCTTACACTCAACCTTACTGTCAACCTTCCTCAACCTTACTGGCAACCTTCCTCTCCCTTACTCTCTCTTACTCTCAACCTTACTCTCCCTTACTCTCAACCTTACTCTCTCTTACTGTCAACCTTTCTCTCCCATACACTTAGGTTGTAGTCATTAAAACTTGTTTTTCAACCACTCCACAAATTTCTTGTTAACAAACTATAGTTTTGGCAAGTCAGTTAGGACATCTACTTTGTGCATGACACAAGTCATTTTTCCAACAATTGTTTGCAGACAGATTATTTCACTTATAATTCACTGTATCACAATACCAGTGGGTCAGAAGTTTACATACACTAAATTGATTGTGCCTTTAAACAACTTGGAAAATTCCAGAAAATTATGTTATGCTTTAGAAGCTTCTGATAGGCTAATTGACATAATTTGAGTCAATTGGAGGTGTACCTGTGGATGTGTTTCAAGGCCTACCTTTAAACTCAGTGCCTCTTCGCTTGACATCATGGGAAAATCAAACGAAATCAGCAAAGACCTCCACAAAAAAATGTGTAGACCTCCACAAGTCTGGTTCATCCTTGGGAGCAATTTCCAAACGCCTGAAGGTACCACGTTCATCTGTACAAACAATAGTATGCAAGTATAAACACCATGGGACCACGCAGCCGTCATACCGCTCAGGAAGGAGACGCGTTCTCCTAGAGATGATCGTACTTTGGCGCGAAAGGTGCTAATCAATCCCAGAACAACAGCAAAGGACCTTGTGCTGGAGGAAACAGGTACAAAAGTATCTAGATCCACAGTAAAACGAGTCCTACATCAACATAACCTGAAAGGCCGTTCAGCAAGGAAGAAAGCCACTGCTCCAAAACCGTGATTAAAAAAGCCAGACTACTGCAAATGGGGACAAAGATCATACTTTTTCGACAAATGTCCTCTGATATGATGAAATAAAAATAGAACTGTTTGGCCATAATGACCATTGTTATGTTTGGAGGAAAAAGGGGGATCATGTTGTGGGGGGCTTTGCTGCAGTAGGGACTGGTGCACTTCACAAAATAGATGGCATCATGAGGCAGGAAAAGTATGTGGATATATTGAAGCAACATCTCAAGACATCAGTCAGGAAGTTAAATCTTGGTTGCAAATGGGTCTTCCAAATGGACAATGACCCCAAGCATACTTCCAAAGTTGTGGCAAAATGGCTTAAAGACAACAAAGTCAAGATATTGGAGTGGCCTCAATCCTATAGAAAATGTATGGGCAGAACTGAAAATGCATGTGCGAGCAAGGAGGCCTACAAACCTGACTCAGTTACACCAGCTCTGTCAGGAGGAATGGGCCAAAATTCACCCAACTTATTGTGGGAAGCTTGTGGAAGGCTACCCAAAATGTTTGACCCAAGTTAAACAATTTAAAAGCAATGCTACAAAATATTAATTGAGTGTATGTAAACTTCTGACCCACTGGGAATGTGGTGAAAGAAATAAAAGCTGAAATAAATCATTCTTTCTACTATTATTTCACATTCTTAAAATAAAGTGGTGATCCTAACTGACCTAAGACAGGGACTTTTTACTAGGATTAAATGTCAGGAATTGTGAAAACTGAGTTTAAATGTATTTGGCTAAGGTGTATGTAAACCTCCGACTTCAACTGTATGTGTCTACATGGATATGTGTCAACGTATGTAATTGCTATGTAAATAAACCCTTTTTAAGCCACTGTAAAGTAGGTATGAAACTTGAGGGGAAAAGTGACCAGCGTTCTGTTATATTTACAGTCGCATAGTATGTCAAATAAATGCAGGAGAATGACTGAAGACACGTTGGAGCTACTCTGCCATGAAGTTAGCATTTCATCATATGTTGAAGTTAGGTCATTCAATCTTCTTGAGCCACAAGATGAGATCATGTTCAAATGAATATGCAGTGCGTTTCTTTTTGTTTGAGACTCTGTTTATCTGTTTGTTTTTCTTACCAAGGAAACCTGGATACTGGTTTTGATTGAGCAGTTGTTAGAAACACATAGAGTAGATGGTCAGCATATGGTTTGTTTTGGTTATGTCCCCTTTTGAGCTTCTCATTGAACAGTAGTCTGAAAGAGGTAGAGAGAGAGACAAAATAGAGAAAAGAGAGATAAAAAGAGAGTGAGAAAGCGATTGATAGATAAAAAGACAGAGAGAGAGACAAAGAGAGAGAGAGAGAGAGAGAGGGAGAGAGGGAGAGAGAGGGATAGGGTGAGAGAGAGGGAGAGGGTGAGAGAGAGAGTAACAGTAGGTCTTGGGGTCTACTGAGTAGAAAGAGATACACTCCAGGGACAACTTCCTGTGTTTGGAATGATGAATGTTGGTATTGACCTTGTGACCCCTGACCCACTGACCTTTGACTTCCTCCTTTCTCTCTCATTATTTTTCTCTCTCTCTCTCTATCGCTCTCTTTCTGTCTCTCTATCTCTCTCGATCTCTCTCTTTCTCTCTATCACTCTATTTATCTCTGTCTCTCTTTCTCCCTGCCCTCTCTCTCATTCTCTGTCTCTCCTTTGCTCTCTCACAGACTCATTCTCATCTATTGGAAGCCATTTTAATGCTTGTCTAATTGTCTTAGTTTATTGCACATGTATATTAAGTGTTATGCAATAATTGCAATGCATCATTCTGCTGAACTGAGTCTGGATATATTGGTGCTTCGTGTGTATTGTCATTTCACATCAATGTTACAGTATGCCTGAGTTGACTTAGTTTATATGTGCTTCTAGGTCACAAACAACTCTGTTCTGTGTGATTACGCGGTTAACTTGGCCTAGTTTACTTCTCCCAAGTCATGTTGATGTGATGTAGTACAGTACGGGTGCCAAAAAGGTGCCGAGACAGAGATAAGCAGAGAAGTGGGGCATTCTTCAGTGCTTTCCCAGGAAACTATGAAATCTGTCAAGTTCTTACTAACAAACAGCCATTCTGAATGACGAGGAAGAGGAAACTACAGCAGGCATTTGACAGTGGCATCACTAATGGTGCATTCTTATATAAACCTTTCTTCGACTTGTAGCATGTCTGTCTGTCCGTCTGTCTCTCTGTCTGTCAGGAACTCCATTCGTTCCAAAACCCAAATCACTTTTTTAACATTCCGAGTAGGTTAACTATCCACTCCCTCTTTTCACCGAAATATGAGTTCTGTTCAAACTTCCAAGCAAGTCAGTGCCCGAGGCATGTTGCTATCTGTCAATCCCCTACATACTTCTGATGCTTATTCACTATTGTTTTCACAGGAAAGCTGACGGCGAGGACCTTGAGTGACTGTGTCTTACCAGGGAAGAAAACACTCTCTCCACAGAGTCAAGTAACAGTGAAGACATTTACAACACATATTTTCCTTTGAAGAAACAACAGGGGCCTCATTTATCAACCGTTCGTAAATGTCTTACTCAATTCTCAATACGTGGACATTATAAGATTTCCGTGCGCAGCAAATGATTGGGATTTATCAAACTGTTGCACGCAAAATATACACATGTTTTCATTGATAAATCAAAGCCATACTACAGTATATTTGTGGGCTTGCGAACTAGTGCTAAAACCCTGCCTGGAAAACACCCTCCATCCACATTTTATGGTAATAAAAATGTCATCATTTGATGAATGATTTGGAGATGTTGGAACTGGGCCATGATAGTTACTAAAATAAATCGCAAAAGCAAATTTGATTACATTTCTGTAGAGGTGAGGGCAGAATGTTTGGATCTTTTTTTAAATAAAAAAACACATTGTTTTTTCAAACAATTTAAAAGTAAATGCTACATCCCACACTTCTAAATGTTGGTCAATATTGAATTTATCAATAGATGATTATGTTTCTATCTCATGCCTTAGTATAGCCTCTGAGATGAAATAAGTTAGGCCATGATGTCTCGCTTCAATCGCACAGCAATACTGTAGCCTATCCAGACTGTCACAGACTATCAAGGCTACCGGTCTATTTACTTTCAAGCATGGTTGGCTATTGAATGAGAGATGGATAAATGGTAGCATGCTTGTAGCATGCTTGGTTATTGAATGAGAGATGGATAAATGGTAGCATGCTTGGTTATTGAATGAGAGATGGATAAATGGTAGCATGCTTGGTTATTGAATGAGAGATGGATAAATGGTAGCATGCTTGGTTATTGAATGAGTGATGGATAAATGGTAGCATGCTTGGCTATCGAATGAGAGATGGATAAATGGTAGCATGCATGGCTATTGAATGAGTGATGGATAAATGGTAGCATGCTTGGCTATTGAATGAGAGATGGATAAATGGTAGCATGCGTGGCTAATGAATGAGTGATGGATAAATGGTAGCATGCTTGGCTATCGAATGAGAGATGGATAAATGGTAGCATGCATGGCTATTGAATGAGTGATGGATAAATGGTAGCATGCTTGGCTATTGAATGAGAGATGGATAAATGGTAGCATGCGTGGCTATTGAATGAGAGATGGATAAATGGTAGCATGCTTGGCTATTGAATGAGAGATGGATAAATGGTAGCATGCTTGGCTATTGAATGAGAGATGGATAAATGGTAGCATGCTTGGCTATTGAATGAGAGATGGATAAATGGTAGCATGCTTGGCTATTGAATGAGAGATGGATAAATGGTAGCATGCTTGGCTATTGAATGAGAGATGGATAAATGGTAGCATGCTTGGCTATTGAATGAGAGATGGATAAATGGTAGCATGCTTGGCTATTGAATGAGAGATGGATAAATGGTAGCATGCTTGGCTATTGAATGAGAGATGGATAAATGGTAGCATGCTTGGCTATTGAATGAGAGATGGATAAATGGTAGCATGCTTGGTTATTGAATGAGAGATGGATAAATGGTAGCATGCGTGGTTATTGAATGAGAGATGGATAAATGGTAGCATGCTTGGCTATTGAATGAGAGATGGATAAATGGTAGCATGCTTGGCTATTGAATGAGAGATGGATAAATGGTAGCATGCTTGGCTATTGAATGAGAGATGGATAAATGGTAGCATGCTTGGCTATTGAATGAGAGATGGATAAATGGTAGCATGCTTGGTTATTGAATGAGAGATGGATAAATGGTAGCATGCGTGGTTATTGAATGATAGATGGATAAATGGTAGCATGTGTGGCTATTGAATGAGAGATGGATAAATGGTAGCATGCTTGGCTATTGAATGAGAGATGGATAAATGGTAGCATGCTTGGCTATTGAATGAGAGATGGATAAATGGTAGCATGCTTGGCTATTGAATGAGAGATGGATAAATGGTAGCATGCATGGCTATTGAATGAGTGATAGATAAATGGTAGCATGCTTGGCTATTGAATGAGAGATGGATAAATGGTAGCATGCTTGGCTATTGAATGAGAGATGGATAAATGGTAGCATGCTTGGTTATTGAATGAGAGATGGATAAATGGTAGCATGCGTGGTTATTGAATGAGAGATGGATAAATGGTAGCATGCTTGGCTATTGAATGAGAGATGGATAAATGGTAGCATGCTTGGTTATTGAATGAGAGATGGATAAATGGTAGCATGCGTGGTTATTGAATGAGAGATGGATAAATGGTAGCATGCTTGGCTATTGAATGAGAGATGGATAAATGGTAGCATGCTTGGCTATTGAATGAGAGATGGATAAATGGTAGCATGCTTGGCTATTGAATGAGAGATGGATAAATGGTAGCATGCTTGGCTATTGAATGAGAGATGGATAAATGGTAGCATGCTTGGTTATTGAATGAGAGATGGATAAATGGTAGCATGCGTGGTTATTGAATGAGAGATGGATAAATGGTAGCATGCTTGGCTATTGAATGAGAGATGGATAAATGGTAGCATGCTTGGCTATTGAATGAGAGATGGATAAATGGTAGCATGCTTGGCTATTGAATGAGAGATGGATAAATGGTAGCATGCGTGGCTATTGAATGAGTGATGGATAAATGGTAGCATGCTTGGCTATCGAATGAGAGATGGATAAATGGTAGCATGCATGGCTATTGAATGAGTGATGGATAAATGGTAGCATGCTTGGCTATTGAATGAGAGATGGATAAATGGTAGCATGCGTGGCTATTGAATGAGAGATGGATAAATGGTAGCATGCTTGGCTATTGAATGAGAGATGGATAAATGGTAGCATGCTTGGCTATTGAATGAGAGATGGATAAATGGTAGCATGCTTGGCTATTGAATGAGAGATGGATAAATGGTAGCATGCTTGGCTATTGAATGAGAGATGGATAAATGGTAGCATGCTTGGCTATTGAATGAGAGATGGATAAATGGTAGCATGCTTGGCTATTGAATGAGAGATGGATAAATGGTAGCATGCTTGGCTATTGAATGAGAGATGGATAAATGGTAGCATGCTTGGCTATTGAATGAGAGATGGATAAATGGTAGCATGCTTGGCTATTGAATGAGAGATGGATAAATGGTAGCATGCTTGGTTATTGAATGAGAGATGGATAAATGGTAGCATGCGTGGTTATTGAATGAGAGATGGATAAATGGTAGCATGCTTGGCTATTGAATGAGAGATGGATAAATGGTAGCATGCTTGGCTATTGAATGAGAGATGGATAAATGGTAGCATGCTTGGCTATTGAATGAGAGATGGATAAATGGTAGCATGCTTGGCTATTGAATGAGAGATGGATAAATGGTAGCATGCTTGGTTATTGAATGAGAGATGGATAAATGGTAGCATGCGTGGTTATTGAATGATAGATGGATAAATGGTAGCATGTGTGGCTATTGAATGAGAGATGGATAAATGGTAGCATGCTTGGCTATTGAATGAGAGATGGATAAATGGTAGCATGCTTGGCTATTGAATGAGAGATGGATAAATGGTAGCATGCTTGGCTATTGAATGAGAGATGGATAAATGGTAGCATGCTTGGCTATTGAATGAGAGATGGATAAATGGTAGCATGTGTGGCTATTGAATGAGAGATGGATAAATGGTAGCATGCTTGGCTATTGAATGAGAGATGGATAAATGGTAGCATGCTTGGCTATTGAATGAGAGATGGATAAATGGTAGCATGCTTGGCTATTGAATGAGAGATGGATAAATGGTAGCATGCTTGGCTATTGAATGAGAGATGGATAAATGGTAGCATGCTTGGCTATTGAATGAGAGATGGATAAATGGTAGCATGCATGGCTATTGAATGAGTGATAGATAAATGGTAGCATGCTTGGCTATTGAATGAGAGATGGATAAATGGTAGCATGCTTGGCTATTGAATGAGAGATGGATAAATGGTAGCATGCTTGGTTATTGAATGAGAGATGGATAAATGGTAGCATGCGTGGTTATTGAATGAGAGATGGATAAATGGTAGCATGCTTGGCTATTGAATGAGAGATGGATAAATGGTAGCATGCTTGGTTATTGAATGAGAGATGGATAAATGGTAGCATGCGTGGTTATTGAATGAGAGATGGATAAATGGTAGCATGCTTGGCTATTGAATGAGAGATGGATAAATGGTAGCATGCTTGGCTATTGAATGAGAGATGGATAAATGGTAGCATGCTTGGCTATTGAATGAGAGATGGATAAATGGTAGCATGCTTGGCTATTGAATGAGAGATGGATAAATGGTAGCATGCATGGCTATTGAATGAGTGATAGATAAATGGTAGCATGCTTGGCTATTGAATGAGAGATGGATAAATGGTAGCATGCATGGCTATTGAATGAGAGATGGATAAATGGTAGCATGCTTGGCTATTGAATGAGAGATGGATAAATGGTAGCATGCTTGGCTATTGAATGAGAGATGGATAAATGGTAGCATGCATGGTTATTGAATGAGAGATGGATAAAATGTAGCCTAATATTTGTTGTGTGTCACGCTCATCGAAATGCGTAGACCAAGGCGCAGACATGTCCTGCAAATTTGATTCAGATGTAGATCTACAGTATATAATAAAAGTTAAATAAATATATTAGATGATATGCTGCTAAGCAATCTACTGTATTTACCAACGGCAAATGCATGGTTTCTTTATCACTAGGCCAATGTTTTAATGTTCATATTAGCTTACCATTATTATAATTCCCATGCCTCAAACACCTCCATTTCCCCCAAAATAACAATATTTGCTTGCAATTCGGTTGATCAAACACTAGAAGTTGTGCCCATGCTGGTTTGAGATTTGCGTGGACATACGCACACTTTCCCGTCAAGATCAGAACTAATCAATACCATCCTTTGCGGGGAAAAGTTGCACGTAAGGTTTAGAGTATTTTTTGTGAGAACCCACCTTGATAAATGAGGCCCCAGATCTCTTATATAACTTACAATCAAATTTCATTCTATTGTATTATGGCTAAGTATTGGAATTGTATAAAGCCTTATATCACTGTGAAATCATATCTCATCATATTTATTGCAATTTTAATTTCTCAATGAAATATAATTGGTATTGGTATTTATACATTTCTCTGTTCTCTCATGTATTTTTCCCTCTAGGGCCTCTAAGACTCCATATCAAACTCTTACTTTATCTGCAAGTGAGTGTTGATGACATCTTAGGCATAGCACAACATAGCAACGCACAGCATACCATAGCAAAGCATCGCAGAGCATAGCATGCCATAGCAAAGCATAGAATAGCATAGCAAAGCATAGCATAGCGTAGCAAACGCATAGCATAGCATAGCGTAGCAAAGCATAGCATAGCGTAGCAAACGCATAGCATAGCGTAGCAAAGCATAGCATAGCGTAGCAAACGCATAGCATAGCGTAGCAAAGCATAGCATAGCAAAGCATAGCATAGCGTAGCAAAGCATAGCATAGCGTAGCAAACGCATAGCATAAGCTCAGCAGTCAACATTCTCAAAAACTAGGCAATTTGTACAATGAATATAGTCCCCACGTTGCTTACCAACTTTACTTCCTCCTCCCAGATCAGCTGATCTGAGAGCTGTCATGTCAGCGTACGGACAGCCCCAGTACAGCCCCGGCCTCCAGCCTGCGGGACCCTACCCACCATACACTCACCATGCCCAGGGTTACGGCATGCCCTCCTACAGTGAGTACCGGCATTTCCTTCAATACGGGGGTGAAGAGGGGAGATAGGACCTTGAAAGTTGTAAAGCATCTAAGGCAGCATGAATAGGTATCGTGAATAGGTATCGTGAATAGGTATCGTGAATAGGAATCAAATTGTATTTCATTTTATTTGTCACATGCTTAAACTAACAGAGAAATGCTTAGTTACAGGCCCATCCCAACAATGCAGAGTAAAAAAATAAATACAAAATAATCAATAATATTAAAAATAATAACACCCCTTAAAATAAAAATAAAAATAAATAATAATAATAATAATAACACAATGAATAAATACACAATGAGTAACAACAACTCAGCTATATACTGTACACTGGGTACCAGTACCGAGTCAATGTGCAGAGGTACGAGGTCACTGCGATACATATGTACATATAGGTAGGGATGAAGTGACTAGGCAACAGGATAGATAGTAAACAGTAGCAGTAGCGAATGTGATGAGTCAAAAGAGTGTAACAACTCCACATGCATTTACACCAGGGCCTCAAACTAGAGGCCTGCAGGCTGTGTGCAACACATTCCTCACATGCATTTACACCAGGGCCTCAAACTAGAGGCCTGCAGGCTGTGTGCAACACATCCTTCACATGCATTTACACCAGGGCCTCAAACTAGAGGCCTGCAGGCTGTGTGCAACACATCCCTCACATGCATTTACACCAGGGCTTCAAACTAGAGGCCTGCAGGCTGTGTGCAACACATTCCTCACATGCATTTACACCAGGGCCTCAAACTAGAGGCCTGCAGGCTGTGTGCAACACATTCCTCACATGCATTTACACCAGGGCCTCAAACTAGAGGCCTGCAGGCTGTGTGCAACACAGTCCTCACATGCATTTACACCAGGGCCTCAAACTAGAGCCCTGCAGGCTGTGTGCAACACATTCCTCACATGCATTTACACCAGGGCCTCGAACTAGAGGCCGGCAGGCTGTGTGCAACACATCCCTCACATGCATTTACACCAGGGCCTCAAACTAGAGGCCTGCAGGCTGTGTGCAACACATCCCTCACATGCATTTACACCAGGGCCTCAAACTAGAGGCCTGCAGGCTGTGTACAACACAGTCCTCACATGCATTTACACCAGGGCCTCAAACTAGAGCCCTGCAGGCTGTGTGCAACACATTCCTCACATGCATTTACACCAGGGCCTCAAACTAGAGGCCTGCAGGCTGTGTGCAACACATCCCTCACATGCATTTACACCAGGGACTCAAACTAGAGGCCTGCAGGCTGTGTGCAACACATTCCTCACATGCATTTACACCAGGGCCTCAAACTAGAGGCCTGCAGGCTGTGTGCAACACATCCCTCACATGCATTTAAACCAGGGCCTCAAACTAGAGGCCTGCAGGCTGTGTGCAACACATCCCTCACATGCATTTACACCAGGGCCTCAAACTAGAGGCCTGCAGGCTGTGTGCAACACATCCCTCACATGCATTTACACCGGGGCCTCAAACTAGAGGCCTGCAGGCTGTGTGCAACACATTCCTCACATGCATTTACACCAGGGCCTCAAACTAGAGGCCTGCAGGCTGTGTGCAACACAGTCCTCACATGCATTTACACCAGGGCCTCAAACTAGATCCAGTTTTCCAGCATGCCTCTCTGTAAAACCCAGTGTGACCAGTGTCAGTAACTGAATCCAGTGTGGATAATAATTATGTCTGTCGTTTCCTCTGCAGACATTAAGACAGAGGATGGCCTTAGCCTCTCTCCAGGACAGAACAGTCTCCTGAACTACTCAAACTACAGCAGCACTCCCCCCAGCCAGGCTCTCTATGGCTACTCTACACACGGTCAGTCACTCTCTCTTTCTATTTCTCTCTGATCTCTCCTCCTCCTCTCCCTTTATTTCTCTGATCTCTCTCTCCTCCTCCTCTCTCTCTCTCTCTCTCTCTCTCTCTCTCTCTATTTCTCTCTGATCTCTCCTCCTCCTCTCTTTATTTCTCTCTGATCTCTCCTCTCTCTCTCTCTCTCTCTCTCTCTCTATTTCTATCTCTCCTCCTCCTCTCTTTATTTCACTCTGATCTCTCCTCCTCCTCCTCTCTCTTTATGTCTCTCTCCTCCTCCTGTCTCTCTATTTCTCTCTGATCTCTCTTCCTCCTCTCCCTTTATTTCTCTGATCTCTCTCTCCTCCTCCTCTCTCTCTCTCTCTCTCTCTCTCTCTCTCTATTTCTCTCTGATCTCTCCTCCTCCTCTCTTTATTTCTCTCTGATCTCTCCTCTCTCTCTCTCTCTCTCTCTCTCTCTCTCTATTTCTCTCTGATCTCTCCTCCTCCTCCTCTCTTTATTTCACTCTGATCTCTCCTCCTCCTCCTCTCTCTTTATTTCTCTCTCCTCCTCCTGTCTCTCTATTTCTCTCTGATCTCTCCTCCTCTTCCTCTCTCTCTCTCTCTCTCTCTTTATTTCTCTCTGATCTCTCCTCCTCCTCTCTCTATTTCTCTCTGATCTCTCCTCCTCCTCTCTCTCTCTCTATTTCTCTCTGATCTCTCCTCCTCCTCTCTCTCTCTCTATTTCTCTCTGATCTTTCCTCTTCCTCTCTCTCTATTTCTCTCTGATCTCTCCTCCTCCTCCACTCTCTCTATTTCTCTCCTCTCTCTCCTCCTCCTCTCTCTCTATTTCTCTCTGATCTCTTCTCCTCCTCTCTGTCTCTATTTCTCTCTGATCTCTCCTCCTCCTCTCTCTATCTTTCTATTTCTCTCTGATCTCTCCTCCTCCTCTGTCTTTATTTCTCTCTGATCTCTCCTCCTCCTCTCTGTCTTTATTTCTCTCTCTCTCTCTCTCTCTCTCTCTCTCTCTCTCTCTCTCTCTCTCTCTCTCTCTCTCTCTCTCTCTCTCTCTCTCTCTCTCTCTCTCTCTCTCTCTCTCTCTCTCTCTCTCTCTCTCTCACACACACACACACACACACACACACAACCACACTCACTCTGCCTCTCTCACTTGCTGAGATATATCCTATTTTCTATGGCCAGTCCATATACCTTCGCTCGCTCGCTCCCTCTCTTTCTTTCTCTCTCTGATCTCTCCATCACTACGGGCCAGTGAGTGAGGTCCTGGCGTTTCCAGGTGGGTGTCCGTAGCAGTGCCGTCTGTCCTCCTCCACACCTGTTCTCGATTAGCTGCGGTCTGGGTGCCTGGCGTCAGCCCCCTTCCTCCCACCACACCCACAACACACAGCCCGGGCTCAGACCAGCATGTGGGTGTGTGCGTGAGGGGGTGACGGTGAGGGGGCATGTGGGTGTTTAAGAGAGAGAGAGAAAGAGTCAAAGAAAGTGTGTGTGTGTACGTGCATCCATGTGTGCGTTTGTATGCTTGTGTGTGTGTCTGCACACGTGCGTGGGTGCGTACATGTGTCTATGTGTGTGTCTGTGCTCCACACATTCCCCAGTTATTTGGCGCCCAGAGCATGCTTGGCTCAGTGGGACTTGATGGATTTCAAAGCAGCGTGAAATTGACCCTGCTCCGTCAGAGGCTAGAGGTTAAAGTGCATGTTGTGAGCCTAATGGAAGAACTGCATGGACCCACTGACAGGGGAATGCAAGGCCACTGTAGTACACACCATAGCAAAACCTTTTGCAATGAAAAACAAAAATGAGCGTTTCTTATTGGGCGAGTTGAACAGTTGACAGAAGAGGATTCTAGAATCCACATTGATACATCATCAAAGAGGATGGTGTTTGTCTTGGTCTGTAATTTGTAGTTTAAGCTTGGAATAAATGATAGTCTGTTCCAGCTTCGATGGCTGCCGCTGCCTTCAGAAAGCAAGACTGAAACACTGTTATTCCAGCTATCTGAAATCATGACAGCTGATTAATAACGCTGTGTTAAGTCATACATGGGGAAACGCTGTGTTAAGTCATACATGGGGAAACGCTGTGTTAAGTCATACATGGGGAAACGCTGTGTTAAGTCATACATGGGGAAACGCTGTGTTAAGTCATACATGGGGAAACGCTGTGTTAAGTCATACATGGGGAAACGCTGTGTTAAGTCATACATGGGGAAACGCTGTGTTAAGTCATACATGGGGAAACGCTGTGTTAAGTCATACATGGGGAAACGCTGTGTTAAGTCATACATGGGGAAACGCTGTGTTAAGTCATACATGGGGAAACGCTGTGTTAAGTCATACATGGGGAAACGCTGTGTTAAGTCATTTGTTTTAATACAGGTAAACACAATCTAGAGTGACTTGAAACAAGCTCCCATGCCAACTCCATGTACGAGACCACTAGACCTCTCCTCTCACACACACACACACGCACACGCACACGCACACACTCACACACACACGCACACGCACACACACACACAAACACACCATACACACTACACACTACACTACAGAGGAGAAACCAAATCAGAACCAGAAAGTCCACTATTTATTTGGAAAGCTTCTGGTTTGTGTTGTTGTTGCTTTGAAGACTATGTTGTGTGGTCCTAGATGACTCCCGGGTGGTTCTGGGTAGTCATTCATCTATCGTTGAATATTGGGGTGGATGGATGGATGGAGGGGTAACAAACAAGTGTGGCCAGGGAAAAGAGCCCAGAGGAAAGCATTCCTTCAGCAGAGTTGATAACACTGACGGAGTAGCTAGGTAGCGCACCAGGGCTCCCCCGCCTGCATTGTTGTTGTAGGGGACTCATCAATCAATACTCCCTGAGGACTGGCTTGTCACTGGAGGGGTTGAGGCAAGTCAGTGTTTTAAAGCCAGTCGTGAAGCTACTTCAGGGATAAGTGTTAAGTTGATTACATTATGATACAGGTGTAGGATCTTAATTTGCTCAATCTGTTGTTGTTGAGAATTTTCCTGCGCCTCAGGAAATGAAGATGAGCTTCATGATATACATAAATAAATTCACTGAAAACCTGCACTAAAACATGGTTATATTAACGGTATAGCACATGTAGCCTCATCTAACCACCGATCAAGCAACATTATGGACTAAACGTAAAATTCCTGTTGCTGCAGGATTCTTTTTCTATGACAATATCTCTATATGTTAGGCCAACTAGGGCTCAAAAGTCCAGTAACTATCCCCAAATTCTCATGTTTTCCAGACATTATGGTCGGAGGCTTTCAGATTTTTCAGTTTATTCCCTTCATATTCCGTGAATCTTCCAACCAGGATTTCTGGAAAAAAATTCTAGGGCCAATGTTGTCTCACAGTATAAGTATACATAGTTACAAATTCTATTGTATTGCCCCAAAATGAGTGGCAATTGACTGATATACTTGAATGATAGGTCTGCTATTTCTGTTCAGTTACGTTTGTCTGTCTTGCATTGTTGAATTCTCCGGCTTTGTTTCCATTCATTATAAACATCTCTTTCAAGGGATAAAATAACAATAAACATATTTTTCAATTGCAACTTTCAGTAGACATCCAACATCTGTCAATGTGAGTCTGTTTTTAACGTTGGTTTAATGTTGTTTTCCAGGTAACAGTATTTCATCTGGGATTTTCCAGGGAGCCAACCCCATCACAGGCTCAACTCCCTTCAACACCACACAACAGGTCAGTACCAGATGTAATACGCAAGACATTACAAACAAAACCAGCTTCCTCTTGCAGTACACAAAGTATCCAAATAGCTGGGATAGTATGAAATGAGTTTGGACTTCTGCAACCTACAATTGTATGTGTCACACATGTTCAAGCTTTCTGCAATAATGTCCTTCATGAGTCCTTCAAATGTTTTGTTGATAAATCCAGATAATCCAGTCTTATTTCAAATAAAATAAAAAATAAAAATGATTTGTCACATGCGCCGAATACAACAAGTGTAGACTTTACTGTGAAATGCTGACTTACAAGCCCTTAACCAACAATGCAGTTAAAGTATGACAATTAGATCAAAATAAACTAGTAACACAATAAAATAACAATAATGAAGCTTTATACAGGCTACATACAAGGAGTACTGAGTCAGTGTACTGGGGTGTGAGGTACAGTAGTTGGGGTGATTGAATGAGGTAATATGTACAAATACAGTTGAAGTCGGAAGTTTACATTCACCTTAGCCAACTACATTTCAACTCAGTTTTCAACAATTTCTGACATTAAATCCCAGTAAAAATTCCCTGTTTTAGGTCAGTTAGGTTCACCACTTAAGTTTAAGAATGTGAAATGTCAGAATAATAGTAGAGAGAATTATTTATTTCAGCTTTTGTTTCTTTCATCACATTCCCAGTGGGTCAAAAGTTTGCATACACTCAATTAGTATTTGGTAGCATTGCCTTTAAATTGTTTAACTTGGGTCAAATGTTTCAGGTAGCCTTCCACAATCTTCCCACAATAAGTTGGGTGAATTTTGGCCCATTCCTCCTAACAGAGCTGGTGTAACTGAGTCAGGTTTGTGTGCCTCCTTGCTCGCACATGCTTTTTCAGTTCTGCCCACAATCTTTCTATCGGATTGAGGTCAGGGCTTTGTGATGGCCACTCAAATACCTTGACTTTGTTGCCCTTAAGCCATTTTGCCACAACTTTGGAAGTATGCTTGGGGTCATTGTCCATTTGGAAGACCCATTTGCGACCAAGCTTTAACTCCTAATTTTCCCTACCCATCTATTTTGTGAAGTGCACCAGTCCCTCCAGCAGCAAAGCACCCCCACAACATGATGGTGCCACCCCCATGCTTCATGGTTGGGATGGTGTTCTTCGGCTTGCAAGCCTCCCCTTTTTCCTCCTAACATAACGATGGTCATTATTGCCAAACAGTTCTATTTTTGTTTCATTAGACCAGAGGACATTTCTACAAAAAGTACAAACTTTGTCTCCATGTGCAGTTGCAAACTGTAGTCTGGCTTTTTTTATGGCGGTTTTGGAGCAGTGGCTTCTTCCTTGCTGAGCGGCCTTTCAGGTTATGTCAATATAGGACATGTTTTACTGTGGATATAGATACTTTTGTACCTGTTTCCTCCAGCATCTTCACAAGGTCCTTTGCTGTTGTTCTGGGATTGATTTGCACTTTTCGCACCAAATGACATTAATCTCCGGTAGACAGAACGCGTCTCCTTCCTGAGCGGTATGACAGCTGCGTGGTCCCAATGTGTTTATACTTGCGTACTATTGTTTGTACAGATTAAGGTGGTACCTTCAGGCATTTGGATATTGCTCCCAAGGATGAACCAGACTTGTGGAGGTCTACAATTTTTTTTGTGGAGGTCTTTGCTTATTTCTTTTGATTTTCCCATGATGTCAAGCAAAGAGGCACTGAGTTTGAAGGTAGGCCTTGAAATACATCCACAGGTACACCTCCAATTGACTTAAAATTATGTAAATCAGAAGCTTCTAAAGCCATGACATCATTTTCTGGAATATTCCAAGCTGTTTAAAGGCACAGTCGACTTAGTGTATGTAAACTTCTGACCCACTGGAATTGTGATACAGTGAATTATAAGTGAAATAATCTGTCTGTAAACAATTGTTAGAATAATAGATGTCCTAACCGGCATGCAAAAACTATAGTTTGTTAACAAGAAATTTGTGGAGTGGTTGAAAAACAAGTTTTAATGACTCCAACCTAAGTGTATGTAAACCTCCGACTTCAACTGTCGGTAGGGGAGAAAAGCAGAAAGGTAGAAGCTGTTCCGGAGCCTTTGAACTGGGAAGCCCAATATGTGATCATTTGTAATATTCTGTGTATTTTCTTCGTGTTTAATATTGATCTTGTTACCTCTGTCAGGACTTCTCAGGGTACTACAACAAGTGTTTAAATGTGATCATGTTCCCTCCGTCAGGACTTCTCAGGGTACTCCAACAAGTGTTTAAATGTGATCATGTTCCCTCCATCAGGACTTCTCAGGGTACTCCAACAAGTGTTTAAATGTGATCATGTTCCCTCCATCAGGACTTCTCAGGGTACTCCAACAAGTGTTTAAATGTGATCATGTTCCCTCTGTCAGGACTTCTCAGGGTACTACAACAAGTGTTTAAATGTGATCATATTCCCTCCATCAGGACTTCTCAGGGTACTCCAGCTACAGCCAAAGCCAGTACTCACCGTACTACAACACACACTACAACAGCCCGTACCTCAGCCCTAGTGCCATCACCACGTCCATACCTTATCAGCATCCAGAACACCCCGCTGTGGTGCCCAATCACAGCCCAGAGTCTCAAACAGGTACAGACGATTGCTCCCCTTTCCCTTTGTTGGAAAATGACTTATCATCCTCTTAACATTGTATTTATCTTAGTGTCGTGTTGTTTGGTGCTTTAGACCTTTTCATTGATGTGATGTGTGCGTGTGTGTGTGTGTATATGTGTGTGTGTGTGTGTGTGCGTGCATGTGCGTGCGCGTGTGTGTGTGTGTGTGTCTGTGTGTGTGTGCGTGTGTGTGTGTTCCAGGAGAGTACCATCCCCCCCCTAGCCCCCCCACCCCAGGGAAAGAGCCGGAGGCGGTGCCAGCCAGACGGAGCTCAGACGGGAAACTGAGGGGCAGGAAAAGAGTCAGTGACCCACAGCCCCCCCTGGACTCAGATATAGAGGTAATGTTACAGCCCCCTTGACTCAGATATAGAGGTAATGTTACAGCCCCCCTGGACTCAGATATAGAGGTAATGTTACAGCCCCCTGGACTCAGATATAGAGGTAATGTTACAGACCCTGGACTCAGATATAGAGGTAATGTTACAGACCCTGGACTCAGATATAGAGGTAATGTTACAGACCCCTGGACTCAGATATAGAGGTAATGTTACAGCCCCCCCTGGACTCAGATATAGAGGTAATGTTACAGCCCCCCCTGGACTCAGATATAGAGGTAATGTTACAGCCCCCTGGACTCAGATATAGAGGTAATGTTACAGCCCCCCCTGGACTCAGATATAGAGGTAATGTTACAGCCCCAACTGGACTCAGATATAGAGGTAATGTTTTCAGCCCCCCCTGGACTCAGATATAGAGGTAATGTTACAGACCCCTTGACTCAGATATAGAGGTAATGTTACAGCCCCCTGGACTCAGATATAGAGGTAATGTTACAGCCCCCTTGACTCAGATATAGAGGTAATGTTACAGCCCCCCCTGGACTCAGATATAGAGGTAATGTTACAGCCCCCTTGACTCAGATATAGAGGTAATGTTACAGCCCCCTGGACTCAGATATAGAGGTAAAGTTACAGCCCCCTGGACTCAGATATAGAGGTAATGTTACAGCCCCTGGACTCAGATATAGAGGTAATGTTACAGCCCCCTGGACTCAGATATAGAGGTAATGTTACAGCCCCCTGGACTCAGATATAGAGGTAATGTTACACCCCCCGGACTCAGATATAGAGGTAATGTTACAGCTCCCTGGACTCAGATATAGAGGTAATGTTACAGCCCCCTGGACTCAGATATAGAGGTAATGTTACAGCCCCCTGGACTCAGATATAGAGGTAATGTTACAGCCCCCCGGACTCAGATATAGAGGTAATGTTACAGCCCTCTGGACTCAGATATAGAGGTAATGTTACAGCCCCAACTGGACTCAGATATAGAGGTAATGTTACAGCCCCCTGGACTCAGATATAGAGGTAATGTTACAGCCCCCTTGACTCAGATATAGAGGTAATGTTACAGCCCCCCCTGGACTCAGATATAGAGGTAATGTTACAGCCCCCTGGACTCAGATATAGAGGTAATGTTACAGCCCCCCCTGGACTCAGCTATAGAGGTAATGTTACAGCCCCCCCTGGACTCAGATATAGAGGTAATGTTACAGCCCCCTGGACGCAGATATAGAGGTAATGTTAAACCCCCCGGACTCAGATATAGAGGTAATGTTACAGCCCCCCCTGGACTCAGATATAGAGGTAATGTTACAGCCCCAACTGGACTCAGATATAGAGGTAATGTTTTCAGCCCCCCCCTGAACTCAGATATAGAGGTAATGTTACAGCCCCCTTGACTCAGATATAGAGGTAATGTTACAGCCCCCTGGACTCAGATATAGAGGTAATGTTACAGCCCCCTTGACTCAGATATAGAGGTAATGTTACAGCCCCCCCCTGGACTCAGATATAGAGGTAATGTTACAGCCCCCTGGACTCAGATATAGAGGTAATGTTACAGCCCCCTGGACTCAGATATAGAGGTAATGTTACACCCCCCGGACTCAGATATAGAGGTAATGTTACAGCTCCCTGGACTCAGATATAGAGGTAATGTTACAGCCCCCTGGACTCAGATATAGAGGTAATGTTACAGCCCCCTGGACTCAGATATAGAGGTAATGTTACAGCCCCCCGGACTCAGATATAGAGGTAATGTTACAGCCCTCTGGACTCAGATATAGAGGTAATGTTACAGCCCCAACTGGACTCAGATATAGAGGTAATGTTACAGCCCCCTGGACTCAGATATAGAGGTAATGTTACAGCCCCCTTGACTCAGATATAGAGGTAATGTTACAGCCCCCCCTGGACTCAGATATAGAGGTAATGTTACAGCCCCCTGGACTCAGATATAGAGGTAATGTTACAGCCCCCCCCGGACTCAGCTATAGAGGTAATGTTACAGCCCCTGGACTCGGATATAGAAGTAATGTTACAGCCCTCTGGACTCAGATATAGAGGTAATGTTACAGCCTCCCCTGGACTCAGATATAGAGGTAATGTTACACCCCCTGGACTCAGATATAGAGGTAATGTTACAGCTCAGTGGACTCAGATATAGAGGTAATGTTACAGCCCTCTGGACTCAGATATAGAGGTAATGTTACAGCCCCCCCTGGACTCAGATATAGAGGTAATGTTACAGCCCCCTGGACTCAGATATAGAGGTAATGTTACAGCCCTCTGGACTCAGATATAGAGGTAATGTTACAGCCCCAACTGGACTCAGATATAGAGGTAATGTTACAGCCCCCCCGGACTCAGATATAGAGCTAATGTTATAGCCCCCCCCCCCCGACTCAGATATAGAGGTAATGTTACAGACCCCTGGACTCAGATATAGAGGTAATGTTACACCCCCCTGGACTCAGATATAGAGGTGATGTTACAGCTCCCTGGACTCAGATATAGAGGTAATGTTACAGCCCCCTGGACTCAGATATAGAGGTAATGTTACAGCCCCCTGGACGCAGATATAGAGGTAATGTTACAGCCCCCTGGACGCAGATATAGAGGTAATGTTAAACCCCCCGGACTCAGATATAGAGGTAATGTTACAGCTCCCTGGACTCAGATATAGAGGTAATGTTACAGCCCCAACTGGACTCAGATATAGAGGTAATGTTTTCAGCCCCCCCCCCTGGACTCAGATATAGAGGTAATGTTACAGCCCCCTTGACTCAGATATAGAGGTAATGTTACAGCCCCCTGGACTCAGATATAGAGGTAATGTTACAGCCCCCTGGACTCAGATATAGAGGTAATGTTACAGCCCCCCCCCCGGACTCAGATATAGAGGTAATGTTACAGCCCCCTGGACTCAGATATAGAGGTAATGTTACAGCCCCCTGGACTCAGATATAGAGGTAATGTTACAGCCCCCTGGACTCAGATATAGAGGTAATTTTACAGACCCCTGGACTCAGATATAGAGGTCATGTTACAGCCCCCTGACCTCAGATATAGAGGAAATGTTAAGCCTCCCCTGGACTCAGATATAGAGGTATTGTTACAGCCCCCCCCGGACTCAGATATAGAGGTAATGTTACAGACCCCTGGACTCAGGTATAGAGGTAATGTTACAGCCTCCCCTGGACTCAGATATAGAGGTAATGTTACAGCCCCCTGGACTCAGATATTGAGGTAATGTTACAGACCCCTGGACTCAGATATAGAGGTAATGTTACAGACCCCTGGACTCAGGTATAGAGGTAATGTTACAGCCTCCCCTGGACTCAGATATAGAGGTAATGTTACACTCCATGGAAGTCACACACACACACAAAACATTAAGGCCAAAGTTTGTTGACAATTGGACAGATGGACAAAAGTAGAGTAATACTTTCACTACTGCACTGAGATCATCAGTACATTTATCATTTATGCTATCAGTTTTACAAACACATTTTCCCAGTTAGTTTTCTTCTGATTAATCAGGCTGTATGTTTAACCCTCACTGTCATTTTCTTCCCAGTGTAGATATGATGTTAATATTCAGCAAATTGTCTTTTGTATTATTTTATTATTGTATTATTTTCCAGCGTGTGTTTGTGTGGGACCTAGACGAGACCATCATCATTTTCCACTCTTTGCTCACAGGGAGCTTCTCCACCCGATTTGGCAAGGTACAAAACAGTCAACATACATTCATGTGACATGGTGAATATTCTCTCTGTATCAGTATTTGCTGGTTTATTGAACTAATAATCCTTGATGAGATGAACTATGCACTTTCAGTTCGAGGTGAATTCTAACTTCCAGTGAAGTGTTGTCTTAGTCACACATTGATGTCAATGGGACTAAGCGGAAATTCTGCTCATGTGAAAGTTAGGATTCATTTGTTGAAACGTAACTCTTTTAGTAGTGTTGTTTGTCCTTTGCTCTCTCCTTGACTTTTCACACGCTTGGTGTTTTCCTTCTCTACCCTGTTGTCTCTTTATATAACCCAGTGGACTTGTTTGGCCAACCCACGTCCCACTGTTTGATTGACAGCTGATTCACTTTTACATAATGGACAGGCAGCTGATGACGGGAACAATAGTAATGGTTCTTTTGGCCGTGACTGTGTTTTGAATTCTCACTGTCCCTCTGCGGTTTGCCGTGATGTAAACAAGGAGCCAGGGAGTGATTAGTGAGAAGAAAATAGAGTAGTGAGAGGAAGAGAGAGAGTATTGAGAGGAGAAGAGAGTGGAGGAGGGAGGAGAAAGGTGGAGAGAGTAGTGAGAGGAGGAGAGAGGTCGAGAGAGTAGTGAGAGGAGAAGAGAGTAGTGAGAGGAGGAGAGGAGAGAGGAGTGAGAGGAGAAGAGAGTAGTGAGAAGAGAGAGAGGAGGAGAGCAGTGGAGAGAATAGTGAGAAGGAGGAGAGCGTAGTGAGAGGAGGAGAGGAGGAGAGCATAGTGAGAGGAGAAGAGAGAGAGGATGAGAGTAGTTAGAGGAGGAGAGAGAGGAGAGAGTAGTGAGAGGAAGCCCAAGCCTTCCCCATTTCTCCTTCTCCCAAATCTGCTCAGCTGATGTTCTGAATGAGCTGCAAAATCTGGACCCCTACAAATCAGCCGGGCTAGACAATCTGGACCCTTTCTTTCTAAAATTATCTGCCAAAATTGTTGCCACCCCTATTACTAGCCTGTTCAACCTCTCTTTCTGAGATTCCCAAAGATTGGAAAGCAGCTGCGGTCATCCCCCTCTTCAAAGGGGGTGACACTCTTGACCCAAACTGCTACAGACCTATATCTATCCTACCATGCCTTTCTAAGGTCTTCGAAAGCCAAGTCAACAAACAGATTACCGACCATTTTGAATCTCACCATACCTTCTCTGCTATGCAATCTGGTTTCAGAGCTGGTCATGGGTGCACCTCAGCCATGCTCAAGGTCCTAAATGATATCTTAACCACCATCGATAAGAAACATTACTGTGCAGCCGTATTCATTGATCTGGCCAAGGCTTTCGACTCTGTCAATCACCACATCCTCATCGGCAGACTCGACAGCCTTGGTTTCTCAAATGATTGCCTCGCCTGATTCACCAACTACTTCTCTGATAGAGTTCAGTGTGTCAAATCGGAGGGTCTGCTGTCCGGACCTCTGGCAGTCTCTATGGGGGTGCCACAGGGTTCAATTCTTGGACCGACTCTCTTCTCTGTATACATCAATGAGGTCGCTCTTGCTGCTGGTGAGTCTCTGATCCACCTCTACGCAGACGACACCATTCTGTATACTTCTGGCCCTTCTTTGGACACTGTGTTAACAACCCTCCAGGCAAGCTTCAATGCCATACAACTCTCCTTCCGTGGCCTCCAATTGCTCTTAAATACAAGTAAAACTAAATGCATGCTCTTCAACCGATCGCTACCTGTACCTACCCGCCTGTCCAACATTACTACTCTGGACGGCTCTGACTTAGAATACGTGGACAACTACAAATACTTAGGTGTCTGGTTAGACTGTAAACTCTCCTTCCAGACCCATATCAAACATCTCCAATCCAAAGTTAAATCTAGAATTGGCTTCCTATTTCGCAACAAAGCATCCTTCACTCATGCTGCCAAACATACCCTTGTAAAACTGACCATCCTACCAATCCTCGACTTTGGCGATGTCATTTACAAAATAGCCTCCAATACCCTACTCAACAAATTGGATGCAGTCTATCACAGTGCAATCCGTTTTGTTTTACTCCATGTGTAACTCTGTGTCGTTGTATGTGTCGAACTGCTTTGCTTTATCTTGGCCAGGTCGCAATTGTAAATGAGAACTTGTTCTCAACTTGCCTACCTGGTTAAATAAAGGTGAAATAAAAATAAAATAAATAAATAGTGAGAGGAGAAGAGAGAGGGGATGAGAGTAGTGAGAGGAGGAGAGAGTAGTGAGAGGAGAAGAGAGAGGAGAGAGTAGTGAGAGGAGAAGAGAGGATGAGAGAGTAGTGAGAGGAAGAGAGAGAAGAGGAGAGGAGAACAGAGTATTGAGAGGAAGAGAGAGAAGAGGAGAGAGAGGAGTAGAGGAGAAGAGATTACTGAGAGGAGGAGAGGAGAAGAGAGTAGTGAGAGGAGGAGAGGGGAAGAGAGTAGTGAGAGGAGGAGAGCGTAGTGAGAGGAGAAGAGAGAGAGGATGAGAGTATTGAGAGGAGGAGAGGAGAAGAGAGTAGTGAGAGGAGGAGAGCGTAGTGAGAGGAGAAGAGAGAGAGGATGAGAGTAGTGAGAGGAGGAGAGAGTAGTGAGAGGAGAAGAAAGGAGGAAAGGACAAGAGAGTAGTGAGAGAGAAGAGAGAGAAGAGGAGAGAGAGGAGTAGAGGAGAAGAGATTAGTGAGAGGAGGAGAGAGACAAGAGAAGAGAGGCGGAGAGAAAGGAGGAGAGGAGAAGAGAGTAGTGAGAGGAGAAGAAAGGAGGAAAGGACAAGAGAGTAGTGAGAGAGAAGAGAGAGAAGAGGAGAGAGAGGAGTAGAGGAGAAGAGATTAGTGAGAGGAGGAGAGAGACAAGAGAAGAGAGGCGGAGAGAAAGGAGGAGAGGAGAAGAGAGTAGTGAGAGGAGAAGAGAGAGAGGAGAGGAGAGAGAGTAGTGAGAGGAGAAGAGAGTATTGAGAGGAAGAGAGAGAAGAGGAGGAGAGGAGAATAGATTAGTGAGAGGATGAGAGAGAGGAGAAGAGAAGAGAGGCGGAGAGAAAGGAGGAGAGGAGAAAAGAGGCGAAGAGAGAGAAGAGGATAAGAGAGTAGTGAGAGGAGAAGAGAGAGGAGGAGAGAGGAGAAGAGAGTAGCGAGAGGAGGAGAGCATAGTGAGAGGAGAAGAGAGTAGTCAGAGGAGAAGAGAGCAGTGAGAGGAGAAGAGAGAGGAGGAGAGAATAGCGAGAGGAGAGAGGAGGAGAGAGTTGTGAAAGGAGAAGAGAGATGAGGTGAGAGAGTAATGAGAGAAGAAGAGAGTAGAGAGAGGAGAATAGAGAGTAGTGAGAGGAGGAGAGAGTAGTGAAAGGAGAAGAGAGAGGAGGAGAGAGTAGTGAGAGGAGAAGAGAGAGGAGGAGAGTGTAGTGAGAGGAGAAGATAGTAGAGGGAGAGAGGAGAAGAGAGTAGTGAGAGGAGGAAAGGAAGAGAGAGGATGAAAGAGTAGTGAGAGGAGGAGAGAGAGGAGGAAAGGAAGAGAGAGAGGATGAGAGAGTAGTGAGAGGAAGAGAGAGTAGTGAGAGGAGGAGAGAGTATTAGACCTAAGCGCTTCACCATTTTTGCACGACCTTGTTTCTTTTTCTTTGTATCGTCCGGGGGAAAGGAGAGGGTGGAAGGTTTGACGTTTGACTGATGTGCCAAATTCCTGATTCCACCCAGCAGCTTCCCAGCTGAATCGACAAACTTTAATCCGACATGCTCTGACATCAAAACTCAGACATGTAAGATAGGGAAAGAAAGTTGTTAGGGAGGAAGGGGGTGGAGGGGGAACATTTCTCAAATCTCCAAAAAGATTTCGACCAAAGTTGAGAGTGTATAGGCCTAGTGGGATTATGTACAAACCAGGAATTGGTTTTCAATTATGTAGGAGCGAGTTTGAAACGTCTTTCTCACAATAATGCTCACTGTCAGACAACGACCAATGTTTATGTTAGCTCAGGTTTCCCTCTCTTGAAGAAAAAGGACCCCAATTCATCTTCCAAATGTAATGGCGTGTCTAGTCCAGACGGACTATAAATCATTCCCCATGACAGTCATTGTGGTATGACCAAACTCATTGAGGTAAACAAGTGTTGGGCCTGTGTTAAGGCAAGCAAGGCACGCTTGGACCCTGGAAGATGTGGAAAACAAATGGTCTCACTGAAAGAATGTTTTCACTGCCTTTGAAAAGCCGAGGAGAACTCTAGAGCACGTTAAGATTTTATTCTCTACGTTAGTGATCAGACGGCATCTCATTGATCATACGTCGGCTACGGCGCCGTACTCTTTCTCTCTCTGTCTTAGCGAATGAATTTCCTCTCTGCACGAAGACAAAAGTCCCCAAACGGGGGGTGGGATTGGGTGTTTTTCTCCTTTCTGATGTGTTCTTGTTCTCTGTGAATTCCTGCCTGTGATTAGCAGGAAGAGTAAAGCTGGAGCTCTTGTGTTTTTCATTGCTACCTCCCTCCGCATTCAAGAAGTATTCAAGAAGCCTTATGCTTAGCAGAGAGGGTGATTACGGATAATTACTCCATTTGAACAAAACACCTCCTCCGTCTCCTTCACCTTCCCTCATTCTCCTCCCGTCCCTCTATTTCTGCCCCCTCGCCTCCTCATTCACAATTGGAGGTGGGAAGAAGGCTGTCATCTTTCCAAACCCTAATCTGACACTCACCTTTGGCTGACGCCTCAGTCCTCCATTTCTGACACACTGCCAAGCTGTTGACGCACCGCCACAGTGCGAGTACAGCACACAGCAAGCTGCCCTGCCGGTGCCCAGACACTCCCCACAACAACACTGCACAGGAATGTTTTCTTGCAAACTGCTTCTCTGTTTCTTCTGCGGAAGATATATAATCATTTAGTAAAGTGCCTCTTCTTCATTCCTGAATTCTTAAATAACTGTGTGTCTGTGTATGTGTGACAGAGAGCGAGAGAGAGAGAGGTAAGGGTGCAGTTTAGTGGAAAGAATGATTGACAGAAATGTAATCAGATTTCCTGCTCAGGAGATAGAACCTGCCCTGTCAATCAGAGAGAAGGACTGCCAGTGTCTTTAGAAGGTTGTTTGGACATAGGGAGAAAATAATGACTGTTAGATAGGCAGACTAAACACGGGCATAATTGCATACCAAAGCTCTTATGGCACCTCTGTTAGCTCTATTGATCTGAATGCCCATTCCCTCGGTGTAGATATAGAGTCAGGTTTGTTTGAAGCTTGGTGGTGTCCTGTTGATTTGATGGTGTATCGTGCAGAATATCAACAGCTCATTATGTTGAAGCCTTAACCAATATCACTGTTTCACTGACAACATTCATATATATTCATACAATATACACTGAGTATACAAAACATTAGGAACAACGTCCCATGACGTAGGACTGACCAGTTGAATCCAGCAACTCAATAATATGAAGGTGTTCCTAATGTTTTGTATACTCAGTGTATTTACACCATTATGCAAACCATCCTACCTATGTTAAGCCTAAGAACACAGACATGTATTTCTCCTGAGATGAACAATGACCTGGAAGTACAAGAGTCCTCTTAAACACGTGTAAACAAGTGGTCCATGAAGCAGGAAACCTAATTTCCACTTAAATCAAATGTTCACCTACAGTAGTTATGCATTGGTGGGAAAGGGCTCTATTCAATCAAATCAAGTTTATTTGTCACATGCGCCAGATACAACAGGTGTAGTAGACCTTACAGTGAAATGCTTACATACAGGCCCTAACCAACAGTGCAATTTTTAAGTAAAAAATTGGTATATGGTGAACAATATATAAGTAAAGAAATAAAAACAACAGTAAAAAGACAGTGAAAAATAACAGTAGCGAGGCCATATACAGGTGGTACCGGTACAGAGTCAATGTGCGGGGTCACCGGTTAGTCGGGCTGATTGAGGTAATATGTACATGTAGGTATAGTTAAAGTGACTATGTATAGATGATAAACAGAGAGTAGCAGCAGCGTAAAAGAACACAATGCAAATAGCCCGGGTAGCCGGCAATGTTCCCACATTAGCAGAGACTGCATTCACGTTAACCGCTGTAGATGTCGGTTCAATAGGAAATGACCTATACATTTCAACAGTACAGATTGAATAGAGCCCTGAGTGAAAACGAAGCGTGGAAGTAGAGTTATGACAGTACATCCTGGTACACACAGCTGTATTAACCTTGTAATGTAATGTCTATGTGTCTCCTGTCAGGACTCATCCAAGGCAGTGTCGCTGGGCCTGTGGATGGAAGAGATGATCTTTAACCTGGCCGACTCACGACTATTCTTCAACGACCTGGAGGTGAGATTTATTTACCTAATGAATGACATTATCCATCATCCATACTCTTGCTTATTAGCCATCATTCATCAAACATATTATTGCTTATTAGATCCTTCCCCCATCACCTCCATCCTCACACCTCCATCCCCCATCCCTCATCCCTCCATCCCCCATCCCTCATCCCTCCATCCCCCATCCCTCCATCCCCCATACCTCCATCCTCCCACCTCCATCCCCCATCCCTCATCCCTCCACCCCTCATCCCTCCATCCCCCATCCCTCCATCCCCCATCCCTCGATCTCTCCATCCCCCATCCCGCGTCCCTCATCCCCCACCCCTCAATCTCACCATCCTCCATTCCTCCATCCCCATCCCTCATCCCTCCATCCTCCCACCTCCATCCCCATCCATTAGCCATCATCCATCATACATATTATTGCTTATTAGATCCATCCCCCATACCTCCATCCCCATCCCTCATCCCTCATCCTCCATCCCCCCATCCCTCATCCCTCATCCTCCATCCCCCCATCTCTCCATCCTCCAACCCCCATCCCTCCATCCCCATCCCTCATCCCTCATCCTCCATCCCCCCATCTCTCCATCCTCCAACCCCCATGCTCATCCCTCCATCCCCCATACTCCCACAAACGCAAGGCTGCAGTTAGAGCTCAGTTTTTCCTGGTCAGGTCATATGGCCTGTCAAATAGGCCTGTCATCAACTACCAAATAGGCATAGGTTATCAACTATCAAATAGGCCTGTTATCAACTGTCAAATAGGCCTGTTATCAACTATCAAATAGGCCTGTTATCAACTATCAAATAGGCTGTTATCAACTATCAAATAGGCCTGTTATCAACTACCAAATAGGCCTGTTATCAACTATCAAATAGGCCTGTTATCAACTATCAAATAGGCCTGTTATCAACAATCAATAGGCCTGTTATCAACTATCAAATAGGCCCGTTATCAACTACCAAATAGGCCTGTTATCAACAATCAATAGGCCTGTTATCAACTATCAAATAGGCCTGTTATCAACTATCAAATAGGCCTGTTATCAACTATCAAATAGGCCTGTTATCAACTATCAAATAGGCCCGTTATCAACTACCAAATAGGCCTGTTATCAACAATCAATAGGCCTGTTATCAACTATCAAATAGGCCTGTTATCAACTATCAAATAGGCCTGTTATCAACTATCAAATAGGCCTGTTATCAACTATCAAATAGGCCCGTTATCAACTACCAAATAGGCCTGTTATCAACAATCAATAGGCCTGTTATCAACTATCAAATAGGCCTGTTATCAACTATCAAATAGGCCTGTTATCAACTACCAAATATGCCTGTTATCAACTATCAAATAGGCCTGTTATCAACTATCAAATAGGCCTGTTATCAACTATCAAATAGGCCTGTTATCAACTATCAAATAGGCCCGTTATCAACTACCAAATAGGCCTGTTATCAACAATCAATAGGCCTGTTATCAACTATCAAATAGGCCTGTTATCAACTATCAAATAGGCCTGTTATCAACTATCAAATAGGCCTGTTATCAACTATCAAATAGGCCTGTTATCAACTATCAAATAGGCCTGTTATCAACTATCAAATAGGCCTGTTATCAACTATCAAATAGGCCTGTTATCAACTATCAAATAGGCCCGTTATCAACTATCAAATAGGCTGTTATCAACTATCAAATAGGCCTGTTATCAACTATCAAATAGGCCTGTTATCAACTATCAAATAGGCCTGTTATCAACTATCAAATAGGCCTGTTATCAACTATCAAATAGGCCTGTTATCAACTATCAAATAGGCCTGTTATCAACTACCAAATAGGCACGAGATCATCGGCCATCTCTGGTGAGTGAGCTGCACATCATTGGGTGAGTCAGTGAAACTGGACAGCATTTTTAGGACTATCCTCCTCATATTGTACAATATGTGTCTCCGCACACCTGGGCTACTGATGGATTTAAGACAAGTTTGTTTTTATTGATCTCAGATTCTCAGTTTGTAAAATTTGTGAGATATTAAAAAAGATTCTGCTAAAGACAGCAGTCATCTAAAATGATGTGGAATTGCATGAAATGCGTTCATTAAAGGACCGTAAGCTTCAAAAGGTTTTCCTCATGTTTGCACCTTCTGCAAGTGCCTCTACTCTACTGCTCATTTCCAGCACGCAAAAGTGAGGTAAATGCATGCAAGGCTTTATTATAAAGTTTATTAAAAAAAATGTTTATATACATTCCTGTACCTCAAAGGCCCCCAGGTCACCCCCCTCTCAGCTACCTTTTTGTTCCGGCACCTCCCTATTTACAAATGAACCACTGGATATACATTGTATATTCCAGTTGAAAGCCTAACTGTTAAAGTGAATTTGGGATAGGGTTAAACTTATGTATTTTTACCAGCATGAACGACATGTAAGCTTTTCTCTGTGCATTCCACTGCCTTGTTCTGACAAAGACGAGGATTCAATTGGGCTTGTGGGGAGAAGGAACACTGTGAGTTGTTAATTGTAGGTGTGTGTCTGTCTCTGAAAGGAACATTTGTTGTGGGGAGAAGAAACACCTGAGGGGAGGACGGCTGACCAACCCCTCTTTTAAAGTTCCTTCTTTTTGCCCGTCTCTGTAGTTCCTCATGCACACAGTTCGCCTATAGTGGCGGCCATCTTTGTTAGTCGTGTGCTGTGGTTGATTTATGGAGGAATCTTTCTACAGGTTTGGAAGCTGCTAATAGAGAGATGATAGATGCCACAGGCTAAGTGAGCTGTAGGCAATGAAGACATAAGAGCTCTACCGCAGTTGCACTGCTTCTTGATGAAACAGAAGAAAATAGTAGTTAATTTAACTAGCTCCTGTGAGAAGTCAGAAACATGTAATATTTCTAATTTTGCACAGATAGCTCTGTCTATATTCATCATCGAAACCCAGCCCTACATAGCCAGATATGTACTTCTCTGTCCACGGCCATTCATGTCGTTAAATCAATTTAGCTTGGGAGGTGTTGAGATGTACTGGGGTCTAGAGCTGCCTCATAAAACCCTAGCTTAGCCTGTTGTGGGTCGTGTTAACGATTCCCTCTGTGTCTGGGGGAGCTGGGTCGCAGCATTGGAGGAGCATTACGGCAGTATTGGGGAAGGAGTGAGGCTGAGATGTAAGAGCGTGATGAGGTAGCGTCTTCCTGTGTCTCAGGCCGGTTGAAAGGCGATAGCGCGGCCTGTCAGTCCGGTGTAGCCGTGTGGGAGAAGAGGTAGGAGACAGTAGTTACTGAAGTAGGAGTCAGGGAATTAAAGAAGGGAAGAGATGAGAATAGCAGATCTGAAGTGGAGATTCAAAGGGATTTGGTGGAGAGGTGGGAGGATAGTGCGTGTATTGTAGTGGAGCACCATGGGAAAGTCATTTTCAAGTATTGTCTGAGGAAGAAACTTAGCTGTTTTTCCACAGTAGTTTGTACCTTGTAACAGCTTCTAGCAACTTCCACAGAAATCCATTTACATCCAGTATACTGTAGTATACAGTATTAATATTATATACTACAGTATATTTAATACTACAAAAATCCTGTATTTAATGGACATAGATCTGAAGGTTCTTTGGCAGTTGGTAAAAGAGGTTGAAATGGTGTAAATCTTAGTGGGGTTTATTAGTGGAGTCTGGTGGTGTCAGGTGGTGTTGGTACGCTGCCATACTGGCGCCTGAATGTCTCAGCAGCTTATTTCCGCCTCCCTGTTGTCTTTTGTTTTCTTCTCTTTTTTGTTCTATCGCTCCCTGAGGCTCCCTTAAGAAGAAACCTGCCCATGCACAGCTTTGAAACGGATCTCCTTCTCTAACATATCCACTATCTTTCCCTCTCCTTTCCCAGGAATGTGACCAAGTTCATATTGATGACGTGGCGTCAGACGACAATGGGCAGGACCTGAGGTACTGTACAGCTTTTCATCTTGAACTTAGCTCGCCCCACACTTAAACCAGCACTGAGAGGCTTTACAAAAGGATCAGTGGAGGTATATTGAAAATATGTCCTGCTCTCTTCCTCGAAAACAAGGCTCTCTCTCTCTCTCTCTCTCTCTCTCTCTCTCTCTCTCTCTCTCTCTCTCTCACTCTCTCTCTCTCTCTCTCTCTCTCTCTCTCTCTCTCTCTCTCTCTCTCTCTCTCTCTCTGGCAACACAATATTAACAATATCATCCTTCTTCAACATCTAATCAAAATAACACATTCTCTCTGTCTCCCTCATTCCAGAAATGTAACTACATAAATTGATGAAGAATTTTAGGATAGGTTTCAAATGAATATTTCAGAAAGTGCTAGATGTTTCTCAAATGCCTAACAGTATGTGCATTCCTTCCCCCATTTTTGAGTGCTTTCAGGCATGTTACTCTTTTCAATATGTATTAACTTAACTGGATGGGCATACTACACGTTCTCCCACTTATATATAACACGCCTCTAATATTGATCTGTTGTGTATTGTGTTAAAATTCAAATTCAGTCTTGTTTTATCCATGCATGGTCTCACCCTCACCCTCACTCTCTTTATTATAGGATTTTAGATGTCAAAAACAATATGTCTGTTCCCGTCCAGGTTCCCACTGGAAAAAGGTTTTGCATAATGCATTCCTCTATTATTCTTTACACCAGCTACTTCAGTAATTCTATTATACTCCTCCATGTATCTACAGGCACTGGTCAAGTCCCACTGAGACTGCCACCAAATATCAACCAGAGTTGTACATTGATCTGACCATAGCCCCCCGACACATAAACTACTGCAGCATAAATACTGGAGGCTGAGACAGGAGGGGTCAGGAGACACTGTGGCCCTCAACCAGAGTTGTACATTGATCTGCCCATAGCCCAGGGCCATGCTTCTCTTTAATGCTCTCTTTTTGTTGTTTTCTTGCAGCACGTATAATTTTGGCACAGACGGTTTCCAGAGCCCTGCGGGGGCCGGTACTCTGTGCCTGGGCTCAGGTGTCCACGGTGGGGCTGACTGGATGAGGAAACTGGCCTTTCGCTACCGGAGGGTGAAGGAGATCTACAACACTTTTAAGAACAACGTGGGAGGTGGGTTCTGTTTGTGTGTGTGTGTGTGTGTGTGTGTGTGTGTGTGTGTGTGTGTGTGTGTGTGTGTGTGTGTGTGTGTGTGTGTGTGTGTGTGTGTGTGTGTGTGTGTGTGTGTGTGTGTGTGCGTGTGTGTGTGTGTGTGTGTGTGTAGGGTTGATCTTCTCTGGTGGTCAGCTGATATAAAATTCACAATGTAAGTTGAATTTGTTCGTGCTATATATAACCATGATCATAATGAATAATTGGTGTGTGATTGTGATTGTGTCAGGTTTGCTGGGCAGTCCCAAGCGGGAGGAGTGGCTGCAGCTACGGAGGGAGATGGAGGTTCTAACAGATCTGTGGCTGACTCAGGCTCTCAAGGCCTTGGCCCTCATAAACTCCAGGTTAGGACACCCCCCTTCTCAACTGCCCTAGATACTCCATTGTTTTAAGGTGGAGATATGATTATTCTGTCGTAGTCATGCACAATGCTCTTGGGTGGTCATCAATCAACAAGATAATTGGAAAAAACATGCTTATTTTATTTCACAATGTACACCATTTAAAACGGCCAAACTCCATTCACAACAGTATTCAGTTGGTAAGAGACAGACATTCAGTAAATACTAGGAATAGATTGTCCACCATCTATGTGTTATCCAGACAGAAAAGAGAAATAGGCAAAATAACATTTAGATTCAGAGCAAAAAAAAAGAAATTGAATAATTTCTCTGAGCAAACCAGAAACCTTTCAATATAACTTCAAACAATTCTTTACAAGCACTTAAATATAATGAATGTGAAGGTTTTGCAGGACTGTGGTAGATGAAGGAATCAATCGATCTGTTCAGACTGTCAGATTATTTATCTGGTCAGTATGGCAGTGTATTATGTTTGTTGTAACAGTGTGTTATATGTGAAAATGTGATCGCATTATAAATGGTATTTTAATGTTTAAGGACTCTTGGAAGATTAGTCCAAATGAAGACTAAAATAGATCCTAATCAAATCAAACGTCAGCTGTCAGAGCACGTTACTGATCTGTAAATAGCCCATCCAACCAACTACCTACCTCATCCCCATATTTGTTTTTATTTTTCTGCTTTTTTGCACACCAGTATTTCAACTTGCACATCCTCATCTGAACATCTATCACTCCAGTGTAATTTGCTAAATTGTAAATACTTCGCCACTATTGGCCTAATTATTTCCTTACCTCCTTACTTCATTTGCACACACTGTATACCGATTTTTCTATTGTGTTATTGACTGTACTTTTGTTTATTCCATGTGTAACTCTGTTGTTTTTGTCGCACTGCTTTGCTTGATCTTGGCCAGGTCGCAATTGTAAATGAGAATTTGTTCTCAACTGGTCTACCTGGTTAAATAAAGGTGAAATAAAATAAAAAAAATCTATATATGATTGAGCTAAATTCAGAAAATAGTAAACAATGTAAACAGTAGGTTCACTCAGAATAATATAGTTGGGTACAAATGATAAATGGATGGTACTCCAAATCTATTAAAGGGATACTGCGATATTCTGTTTTTCTACTTGCTCAGAGTCAGATTGTCATGTGTGCTCCCTCTCCGACCTCTAAGTCACCAGGCTGCACGTTATGGTGCACACCTGTCACCATCGTTATACACACCTGTGCTTCGTCAGACTCACCTGGACTCCATCACCTCCCTGATTACCTGCCCTATATATGTCACTCCCTTTGGTTCCTTCCCCAGGCGTCACTGTTTCTATTTCATGTCTGTGTTGTTCGAGGTTCTTGGTTTTGTGTTATGATGTTTAATTTATTAAAACACTCTGCTCCCTGAACTTGCTTCCCGACTCTCAGCGCACATTGTTACACAGATGAACTCGTGGATAACATTTACAGGTACGCTAGCATGACATATTGATACCATGTGTTGACATTTCTCTGTTTTCAGACCAAACTGTGTGAATGTGCTGGTGACTACCACCCAGCTGATCCCAGCCCTGTCCAAGGTCCTGCTCTACGGACTGGGCTCAGCTTTCCCTATAGAGAATATCTACAGTGCCACCAAGACAGGTGAGGCAGTGTGCTGCACTCGATATGGATACATAGATTATCAGGTGTTAGAGTTAAAAAGAGAAACTGATCGTCTCAGGGAAGGAACACAGTTGGGTCGATTGACAGTTGGGTTGATTGACAGTTGGGTTGATTGACAGCTGGGTTGATTGACAGCTGGGTTGATTTGTTTTCACACTGTCGTTGGAAAAACTGTAGTGTATAACAATTTGTATACAAGCCTGTTTACTATCTACCAGCTGGCATTGTGCAATCTGTTTACTTTCCTGACATTTTTACCAAAAGTGTTATTTTAATTTGTTTACCCTTACGTTTAGCACTTTATATGAATGTAAGGTTTATTTTGAATTGTACACATTTGCAGCTAAAAGCTGAATTGCAGCATACGTACTCCTACCAAAGTAAAAAAACACACACAAAAAAAACACGTTTTTTAAAGTTCCTAGTGTTTGAGACGTAGTATACAACATTACAGTTTCACAAAGTCTTAATTAACACTTCATTTTGTAACAATCTGAACACACTTATGTGTTACTCTTAATCATATCAACCCTTACCTATTCTCCAGGGAAGGAGAGTTGCTTCGAGCGTGTGGCTCAGAGGTTTGGTCGGCGAGCGGTGTACGTGGTAATAGGGGATGGAGTGGAGGAGGAGTCTGTAGCTAAGAAGGTGAGACACGTGTAACCAGGAAAAGGGGTGGGTGGGTGCACAATATATTTCCCTCTGCTTTATTTTTCATGCTAGCGAAAAGACGTCAGATCAAATCTAATATCCCCCCCACATATATTATTTCAAACATTTGCTTATAATTTGAAAAACAAAAATAATGTTTCTATCCTAAAGCATGGAATTGTGTTTGGTATTAGTTTGACCAGTGACGTGGGTTTCTACCCTTTCCTACACACCATAAGATTGTATTAGCTCGCTGAGCTTTGTTAACTTGAGCGTGGCTCACTGAGCAATGTTAGCTAGCTAGTTACATTAGCTAGCTAGTTTAGCCAGTGTTCAACATTTTCAACATATGCATTTGTGTCTTGCAGAAGAACATGCCCTTCTGGAGAGTGTCGTGTCGGCCTGACCTGGAGGCTCTGAGTCATGCACTGGAGCTGGACTACCTCTAGTGGGCACTATCCCATCATGCCCTTAGCCACTTCCTGCCTGGTGATGCCACTTCCTGTCCAATGGACCAATTTGGGGTTGAGGGCGGCGTCAATTCACCACAATACAGAAGCCAAGAATAAGGGACCAATCTTTGTATCTTGCAGGGAATCGCAATTGTTACTGGAAATATTATGTGCTTTCATCCTTTTACACAGAGACTTTTACATATGAAAGGTATCCCACTTTTCAACTTTAGAGCGTTGCACTGAAAATAACAATCTAGGTGATATAAGTGCATTTTTCCTTACATGGAGGATGAATAGTTGTGTTATGTGCTCACTTTTCTTATTAGGAATGGGATAGATAAGAGGACATTGTTAAAGGGCAATTAGGCCACTCTTCAACCTCATTTCCATTATCTCCAGCACCATACCAGAGTCTAGATATGTGAAAACGTATTTTTTTAATGATCTGTGGTTGAAAGTTAAGAAGAAAGGTCCTAAAAAAGATTATCTGTAGCATCACAGGCGAGGATTAAAAGTAAGAAAAACAGTGATTATCTAAACCTGCAATGAGTTTCTAGCCAGGGGGAGGATATTTTCTTGCTCCCCATGTCACTGCGAATCTCAGTGTTTGAAAATCACTATTTTTTTGAAATAAGTTTAAACTTTTGATGATGTCATCGGGTAGAACTATTTGTTTTTACAAAATGTAGAAATGCACTGTTTTCACATATAGTATGTAGACACTGATATTGTGCTGGACATTTTTATTGTCCCCATCATAAGGTGCACCTGTGTAATGATCATGCTGTTTAATCAGCTTCTTGATTTGCCACACCTGTCAGATGGATGGATTATCTTGGCAAAGGTGAAATGCTCATGAATTTGAGAGAGAGAGAAACTTTTTTGTGAGCATCGAACATTTCTGTGATTTTTTATTTCAGCTCATGAAACATGGGAACAACACTTTACATGTTGCATTTATATTTTTATTCAGTATAAAATGAGGGTTATGAATGAGGATTGGACATTACCAGCAAGTTATTAGAGATAGCTAGATCCTACCTTGACTCAATTGTTTCACATGGCTTTTTTGATAGAATGTCAATTTATAGTATAACTACGGCCCCAATAGTAGATCTGTCTCATTTAGCAGGTTATTGAATAGTCTAATATTATGAGCTGAGACCTAAAAAAGTAATAATGGGGAAAGATTTGAGCAAAACTTACCAGCGACAATTATCATTTTTTGATGAGATAGCATCTCCTTTCCTAACATCACCATAACATTTAATGCATAGTCCATTGCCCTATGATATGTGTCATTAATCATTTCATTTAATATCCTATTCATTTGCAACAACCATTCTTATGCAGTCTATATAAACCGGACCACATACTCCCAACCCTACTGAAGGTGCCATACCTCTTCTGGATGATGACATTTTCATCTAATATACCAAAAAATGAGAAGTCAATTATCTTATCCATTCCGTGCCCTTTTATGAAAATAAACTATAAATTGGTAAGAGCAGCTAGGCCAAGATGTTCAGACAGACAGAGACCAACAGCATTACTAAAACTAACAACATCTTAATGAATGAGTATGGAAACGAAGCAATCCTTTGACAAAGCACAGGAAAAATCAACTATCCATACCTTGTCTCTTTCCCCATATACATTTGTCTTGGAGAGGACTTAGTCTAGAGATTGAATCTTTTTATTAAGGAACACATTTTCTGCTTTATAAGTTGCTGGGTGTACATTTGTTGTCATCTTTCTCCATGAATGTTTATGTATAACTTGTATGTAAGGAAAATGCTACGATAGTCTTTGGACTTGCATGTGCCTATTACACTGTCAGCTTAGCTATGATCTGTATATAAGGTTTTATTGTTTCGACGGACAATTATAATAGATTAATAAAGATAAATTAATTACATTCTGAGAAAAGTGTATCTTAATTCAGATTGAATGGCTCACTGACGACACATTTTAACTGTATTCCTGAATGTTCAGGTAATAGGTCTTTGGACGCTCTACTTATTATATATATATCTTTAAATTAAATATTAAAACATACAATATACTTGCAGTGAAGCCGCTCAACAACTACATCATACCAGTCATCCAACAGATTCCCATTCAGAGCCACACACAGAAGCATCCAGGGTCAAGGCCCTGCTCGAGGGCACGTCGACAGATCTCCCACAAGGTCAAAAACGGGGACCTGAACCAGCGACCTGCAGTATAAGCCATCGACCCAAGCTCTCAACAGCTGGGCCACCAGCCCTCCAAGATCATCCCCCACAGTACCCCGTGACCTGCCACTCAACCATCCTAGAACCCCCCCCCCCAAATTCACCAACAAAGACGATGGAAAACAGAAAAAAACAATGCAATAAACTAAAGACATCAAGGACAACAAAAATCATAACAGCAAGGCCAATTGAATATGTTTGAGTGCATGTATGACACTTTTTACATGTGTGTGTCCATGTATGTGCACTTGTGTGCATTTGAATGAGAGTTTGTGTACATGCATGTCATTAGCTGTACCAACGCTGCCCCTCAGTGTCATTCAAACTTACTTATTCTTTTGTTTTATTTGGACTTTGACCGTTATCTTTGACCGTCATTCTATCCGCCACCCAGCAACTCCACTCCCATTTGTCTCCAATTCCATATCCGAAACCTCAGCCAATCCCACCTATCTCTGTTGGCCATCCTCTTTGGATTTATACACACCATATATCTTTCAATTATGCTGTGATGTTCAACATACAATTTGAATCTATCTAATTGAATAGAATCCACAGATTGTGAGTTGAAGATAAATACTTTTACTAAGAGTATTAGTATATCAATAATTAACTGACCAGGTCTCTTCAGATCTCCCGACAATGCTATTTCTAGGGTCAATTTTAGATTAATGTTATGGTTTTTCATAAGGGTAATAACAGAACAAATGGTCTATTGAATCTGTATCCTCACAACAAAATCTGCACAGCTGCGATTATTGTATGCCCCAAATATTCAACATTGTTTTGGTGTCAAGAATTCTGTATGATAATTTTAGCTGAAAAGCACGAAGTCTTGAATCTTGTGTCCTTTTATATATCAACTCATATAAAATCAAAATGTATTTGTCACATGCGCCGAATACAACAGACCTTACAGTGGAATGCTTTCTTACAAGCCCTTAACCAACACTGCAGTTTTAAGAAAATACAAACAAAAAAAAGATTTAAAAAAAAGTAAGAGATAAGAAAAACAAATAATTAAGAGAGCAGCAGTAAATAACAATAGCGGGGCTTTATACAGGGGGTACCGGTACAGAGTCAATGTGTCAATGTGCAGGGGCACCGGTGTCGAGGTAATTTGAGATAATTATGTACATGCAGGTAGGGTTGTTAAAGTGGCTATGCATAGATAATAACAGAGAGTAGTAGCAGCAGCATTGGGGGCGCAAATAGTCTGGGTAGCCATTTGATTAGCTGTTCAGGAGCCTTATGGCTTGGGGGAAGCTGTTTAGAAGCCTCTTGGACCTAGACTTGGCACTCCGGTACCACTTGCCGTGCGGTAGCAGAGAGAACAGTCTATGACTAGGGTGGCTGGAGACTTTGACAGATTTTACAGCCTTCCTCTGACACCGCCTGTTATAGAGGTCCTGGATGGCAGGAAGCTTCGCCCCGGTGATGTACTGGGCCGTACGCACCACACTCTGTAGTGCCATGCGGTCGGAGGCCAAGCAGTTGCCATACCAGGCAGTGATGCAACCTGTCAGGATGCTCTCGATGGTGCAGCTGTAACATTTTTGAGGATCTGAGGACCCATGCCACATCTTTTCAGTCCCCTGAGGGAGAATAGGTTTTGTCATACCCTCCCTCTTCACGACTCTCTTGGTGTGTTTGGACCATGATAGTTTGTTGGTCATGTGGACAGCCCCATCGATGAGAATGGGGGTGTGCTCGGTCCTCTTTTTCCTGTAGTCCACAATCATCTCATTTGTCTTGATCATGTTAAGGGAGAGGTTGTTGTCCTTGCACCACATGGTCAGGTCTCTGACCTCCTCCCTATAGGCTGTCTCATCGTTGTCTGTGATCAGGCCTACCACTGTTATGTCATCAGCAAACTTAATGATGGTATTGGAGTTGTGCCTGGCCATGCAGTCATGAGTGAACAAGGAGTACAGGAGGGGACTGAGCACGCACCCCTGAGGGGCCCCTGTGTTGACGATCAGCGTAGCGGGTGTGTTGTTACCTACCCTTACCACCTAGGGGCGGCCCGTCAGGAAGTCTAGGATCCAGTTGCAGAGGGAGCTGTTTAGTCCCAGGGTCCTTAACTTAGTGATGAGTTTTGAGGGTACTATGGTGTTCAACATAGTGTAGCGCTGTAGTCAATGAATAGCATTCTCACATAGGTGTTTATTTTGTTCAGGTGGGAAAGGGCAGTGTGGAGAGCAATAGAGATTGCATCATCTGTGGATCTGTTGGTGCAGTATGCAAATTGCAATGGGTCTAGGGTTTCTGGGATAATGGTGTTGATGTGAGCCATTACCAGCCTTTCAAAGCATTAAATGGCTACAGACGTTAGTGCTACGGGTCCGTGGTCATTTAGGCAGGTTACCTTAATGTTCTTGGGCACAGGGACTATGGTGGTCTGCTTGAAACATGTTGGTATTACAGACTCAGACAGGGAGAGGTTGAAAATGTCAGTGAAGACACTTGCCAGTTGGTCAGTGCATGAGTACACGTCCTGGTAATCCGTCTAGCCCTGCGGCCTTGTGAATGTTGACCTGTTTGTAGGTCTTACTCACATCGGCTGCGGAGAGCGTGATCACGCAGTCATCCAGAACAGTTGATGCTCTCATGCATGTTTCAGTGTTACTTGTCTCGAATCGAGCATAGAAGTTATTTAGCTCATCTGGTAGGCTGTGTCACTGGGCAGCTCTCGGCTGTGCTTCCCTTTGTAGTCTGTAATAGTTTGCAAGCGCTGCCACATCCGACGAGCGTCGGAGCCAGTGTAGTACGATTCAATCTTAGTCCTGTATTGATGCTTTGCTGTTTGATGGTTCGTCGGAGGGCATAGTGGGATTTCTTATAAGCTTCCAGGTTAGAGTCCCACTCCTTGAAAGTGGCAGCTCTAGCCTTTAGCTCAGTGCGGATGTTGTCTGTAATCCATTGCTTCTGGTTGGGGTATGTACGTACAGTCACTGTGGGGACGACATCCTCGATGCACTTATTGATAAAGCCAGTGACTGATGTGGCGTACTCCTCAATGTTATCGGAAGAATCACGTAACATATTCCAGTCTGTGATAGCAAAACAGTCCTGTAGTTTAGCATCTGCTTCGTCTGACCAATTTTTTATAGACCAAGTCACTGGTGCTTCCTGCTTTAATTTTTAGCTTGTAAGCAGGAATCAGGAGGATAGAGTTATGGTCAGATTTGCCAAATGGAGGGCGAGGGAGAGATTTGTACGCGTCTCTGTGTGTGGAGTAGAGGTGGTCTAGAATTTTGTTTACCTCTGATTGCACATTTACTATGCTGATAGAAATGAGGTAAAACTGATTTAAGTTTCCCTGCGTTAAAGTCACTGGCCAATAGGAACACCGCCTCTGGATGAGCGGTTTCCTGTTTGCGTATGAATACAGCTCATGTAGTGTGGTTTTAGTTCCAACCTCGCTCTGTGGTGGTATATAGACAGCTATGAAAAAAACCAAATGAAAACTCTCTGGGTAAATAGTGAGGTCTGTAGCTTATCATAAGATACTCCACCTCAGGTGAGCAAAACTTTGAGATACACCCTGCACCATGGAATTGGTACGTCAAAAATCTCTTACCAATTTTTTTGCAATATGTTTGGCACAGCTGTCAACATCCTGGTCCTCAAATGAAACTGGTATACTTTCCTATTTATGCGATTTGTATTCCTCTGCCAGTTTTGATCCTTTAAATTGGGCAGACAGATCAGTTCCCTACCACCTCCCACTGCCACCTGCCTCCTCCATTTTTAGGTTAATGCTGTAATCAATTGGCTGTAATCTGAGACTAGAATCTAGTTATGGTAAGGTTTGAAATAGGTATAGCCAGTTACAATTATAATGGTTTAGTAGATTATATACAAAAAAATCAGTCTTTACCTGGCTAAAACAAAAGGAATATAACATATACTGTTTACAGGAAACTAACTCTACATTCTTATGTAACGGAGCATTTCAATCAGTGACTTCACTTGCTCTGAGACCTTGAAGTAGTAGTTCCCCTTGCTCTTCTGTGGAGCGATGGGTAACGATGCTTCGTGGGTGAATGTTGTTGATGTGTGCAGAGGGTCCCTGGTTTGCGCCCGGGTATGGGCGAGGGGACGGTCTGAAGTTATACTGTTACACTTAGATGAAGTTGCGTGGAAAGGGGTGGTGAAATCATTTTCTGTCATGGACAAAGGAACTCAAAAGGTGTGTGATGAACAAAAATTTCGATCTGAACGTGCAAATAGTCAGGAATGACTCGCAAGGAAGGTGGATCCTTTTGAATATGAAAGTGGGTGATAAAAAGAGACATGGCTCATTAATCTATGTGGTCCAAATTAGGATGATCCATACCTCTTAGAAAATATTTATACCAATTTATTGAATTTACAGGCAACAAATGATCAAATCATTATGGTAGGAGACTATAACACAGTGTTAAGTACCTCAATGGACGGTAAAGGAAATCACTCTACAAACTATCATCACCGTGCCCTTATGGAAATCACAAATATTATGGACACATTAAAAATAGTGAATATTTGGAGACTAAAAATCCCTGACCTAGTGAGATATACATGGAGGAGACTTAATCAAGCTAGTCGTCTTGACTACATTCCTGTCTCTTTCTTTCATCAAAGTTTTTAAAAGTATTGATAGGAGACAGAATGCGATCGGAGTCTACGTGCGTAACATGAAGTGAGTATAGCTTTAATATTCAGGATGATAATTGGAATCCATACTGTATCACCATCATTAATATATATATATATATATATATATATATATATATATATATATATATATATTGTTATATGTTACCTTTATTTAAATAGGCAAGTCAGTTAAGAACAATTCTTATTTACAATGACGCCTACACCGGCAAAACCCAGACGACGCTGGGACTGGGACCAATCACGGCAGGTTGTGGTACAGCCTGTTGTGGTAAAGCCATCATAGTTGCATCATAGTTACATTTAACATACTTTTCATAGAAAAACACATCCGAGTATTTCATAGCAATTGACTTGTCACATGATTATGAAAGAGACCTTGCATTATTATAGAAACGGGTTCACTACAGTACAAATGCATCCCATAAAATGTTTTATTATTCCACAACGTCCCTGTTCTGATATCTTCCCATTGCTTGCTGTAAACATAGATAAACATGTAGACAAAGACATACAAAAGATATACAAACAAAAAATGCTCTAGACAATAGAGAATGAGAGAGTGAGAGGAGAGAGGTCAAGTGTGTGTGTGTATGTGTCCATATGTGTAAACCAGCGGGTAGAGTGTGTTTGTGCACATATCAACTTCATAGTGTTCAGATATTTTTAGTCCCCATAACTTTTCCCGTAACCTGACATCCCCATAGAATTTAGTACCACCATGGTGTTATGGAGCTGTCTCTGAAGAGCTGTCAGTCTATAAAGAGTTTGTCTACAATGAGAAAGGCACGCTTAAAAAACCTTTCCCTCTGTTGCCTCTGTACAGGATACAGCCTCTTGGAGAAATGGATCATTCAGACTGAGTTTGAGACCTTTAAGCTCCCTTCCCTTGCTTTTGATCAGCTCCTTTTGTTGGTAGTGTTTAATTTTTGCGTGATCGGTCGGGGACCCTTGGTCTTGTCGCTGCGAGCTCCACGTCTGTGCACTCGGTGGAAAGTCACCTTGTTTACAGTCTCTAGAGGAAGTCTCAAGACAGATAGCATGAACTCTCTGATCGCTCCCCTTAGATAGTTTGTTAACCATTAAATGAGGAATAATTATACAATATTTAATACAAGGCCTGTTATTAATGATGTACATATAACAGTTATTTCTAATATGGTTTATACATAAAACATATTTACTAATGCTAAATGAATACATGAACCAATTACATGTAATCATGTATTAACAGTTTATTAATTAAAATATTACGCAACAATTTGAAGGTCTGCTTAAATAGGTTATAAGCTATCTAAGCAAACCTTCAAATAAATTAAATATGACCCATTGGCAAAGGCAAGTTAGTGAAATGAGGGTATTATCTAGGCTTGTACATTAAGTATATGACCAGCAAAGGTGTGACAAACATCCCTCTTGACAGCACCAGCCCTTTTATTTCAAGATGCCATGATTTGGACACATTTTTTTAAACAAATGGAAGAAGATAATGTAGTCATATTCAACCAGAATACATTAAAACCAGGCAGATAAAATTATTAGGTCATGTATTTAACAAACTTGATTTTAGATCTTCAGGACTGTAAATGACAAAATGTGGGCCAATAGCACCCTCAAGCGGATGCTTATTGCACTGATCTGAACATAATGTTTGGAAATATTAACTTTAAAATGACACCAACCACCAATATTCTCCCCAAATATAAACCCATTTAAAAGTACAATGTGTAAAAGAGAAGAGCATAACATAAACATGTGGTAAACATAAAAACTGCACTGGAGTTAGTCTCTCAAATAATGTACAAAAAATAAACATCTAATAACAAAAATGATTTCATAAAACATTCTGTAAACACAGTTTGGTTAAAATAAGGCTTGATTCAATCCGTTTACCCGAAGTCCACCGCTATGGCGCGCTTAAAATGTAAAGGTCATTTCCAATTGAGCCGACATATGCAGCGTTTACCGTGAATGCAGTCTCATGCGAACGCAGTAACAATGCCTTTAATATTCAATTGCGCTATTGCCCTGAACATCAGCGATACGTATTGAACCAACCCCATAGTCTAAGCAAAAAAATGATATTTGGAATGTTCTCCTGAGAAAATGTTGCATTCAAGGCAGGTTTTGTAAGGAGAAAGGCAAGATTCCCCACATACCAGTTATAAATCCTCTTAGTATCTAAGTATGGTGTGTCAGTGTGGCACAGTGTGGCACATACTGTGAGACCACTGGAGAAAGCACATACAATCAGAAGCACTTGTGTTCTATTCTAACATTTCCCCGGTGATCCAGTATAGTCCTTTACAAATCACGTTCAGGTGGAATTGATTACATCATCCATTCTTGTTTGTAAGTCACAGTAAATTTCCAGGTCTCCACAATCTGTGAGAGGAGTATCTCGTCGGGGAAGGAAGCCTCCACGTCAGGAGGGACTTGTACTTCTTTGCGGTCCATGTATGCAGTCAAAGTCTCTTTGACACTAGAATGAGAGAAAGAAGACAAAACAGGTTGTGATTTCAGACCTCGGAACTGTGTCTGTAACGCAGGGAGTCAGGAGTCAGGAAGCAGGAAGCAGGTGCAGATGGTGATTTTAATAATACCGAACATGGAGTGTTACAAAAACAATTCTGAACCAATACTGCCTGAAGAGTGATGCTAGATAAAGGGGGTAGTGATGGAGTCCAGGTGTGGCTAATGAGTGTTCCCAGGACCGGTGGAGAGTAGACCGGGGACGTTGAGCGCCATAGAGGGCGAGCGGGAGTAGACGTGACAATGTTGTTCAGTCAAGGGGATCAAATACCATCAAAATATGTGAAGTCACATCTGCCTTTCTTCGACATTAGATCTGCAACTTTAGCCCTCCCATTGTGAATGTGGCTTCACATCCAAGGCTAATGTATGTGTTTGGTAGCTGCATGTCACATGCACTTAAAATGCAAATGTCCCTTTTCATGAAAAATGAGAGTTACAATGATGCTTTGGAATTGGAAGACCTCGGGAGTAGCCCCTGTTCCCGCCCACACTTGCTGTCTATCCTCGGGAGTAGCCCCTGTTCCCGCCCACACTTGCTGTCTATCCTCACCTCCAATGTGGTCCATAGGTATCCGAGGCACGAGGGCTCTCCAGGTTCAGCAGGAGGAACTCGTGCATCTCCAGCAGCCAGGTGTTGATGTTCCCCACGGTGATGAAACCTTGGAGCAGCTTCTTCTGCTCCTCCTCCAGGTGCTTCTGGTACTCAGCCGAGACCCCAGAGAATGGGTCCTTCAGGAGGGAAGATAGAGGAAGGAATCTCAGTTATCCAGACCAACAGTGGTATCATACAGAATGACTGGGAATCAACCCCAATGATGGCGATAGATTCACCCTTCCTCATCTGTGCAAATCGTTACTTAAAATTGACCAAAGTAATATGTTAGGGTTGAAAAACACTGAAACATCTCTCAGCAATGATTGCAATGATAGAGCCGGCGAGTTCTTTTTAGGATGATTGTGTCACGTATTACTACAGTATGTGTGATAAGCTGTTGGTTACCCTCTTCAGACTCTTCAGCATGTTCTCTGATTTGAGGGAAGAGAGGAGCTGCCACAGAGCCACACAGTGCTTCAGACTGCATCTGCCCAGAGCCTAAGGAAATGGGGCAGCACAGAGCACACACGTTAGACTACATGTACGGAATACTGGCAACATGACTGGTACACTGGATACAACGCAGATCTTTTGAATCTCAGTACAGTAGGACCTTAGAGATAAGAACACATTAGAAGGGAGGTTTGCAAGTTCAGTTGACCAGGCAGTCTAACTCTTAGGTTTGTATCTTAGAGGTTGTACTGTATTTCTTTCTAGCTCATCAATCTGACACACAATATCAAATAAACATGGTCACCTTTAAGAAGTGTGGTTCGGTCTGCTCGCTCATCCTGAGCGTGTCCTCCAGGTAACGCACCAAGGGCATGTGGGTGTCTCCCCCAGTCATGGACAGGAAGCCCAGAGCCAGCTCCATAGCCTTCAGGGCATCACACACCTCACTGTACGACTCCAGATCCCTGGACAGGGCTGTGAGGGTCAGGGACGGCAGACGCTCCTGGGAAAACAACGATGACATTGTACCACTGAAATGTGATATGTATTCACATGACGTCACAATGGTGTGTCAACAAATACAAGTAATAATAATGCTTCCGTAAAACTTACCTGAGACACTTTTCCTTTCACTGTTTTCAAAATGCTTTCGTAATCTCTTTCATGTCTGGTGACCAAAATCGGGATTCCCTGAAAGTCAACACATTGGATTCAGTAAGTGATGCATTGCTTTCGTTTTTCCAGTCATTTCAGATCTGTAAGCACCAGAGGGTCTGGGGCCTTAATTAGAAGCCAGGACTCACAGTTAGTGTGATGAGGGGTTTGCCCTGCAGGAAGCGGGTTAGGACCTGCTGCTGGATCTTGGGAAGGTCGTACTCAGACAGGGTCTCCTTGCCACGCTCCAGGCTGTACTGGCAGTTTGACAGCACCAGGGGCAGCAGGTCCTTCTCCACTTCATAGCGGATCACATGCAGATCTGTCAGCTCTGACAGACTCACCTTGTAGCTGTTGGAGCAGAAAGTACTTTGAGACCTTTTAATATCCCTGGATGAACTGGCTGACGGCTGTGCAGTAAACAAATCCAGTGTTAGTTCCAAATAGCTTTCATTTCCATTCTACCTTAAAAAAATATATTTTCATTATTGTGTTTAGAGTCAAGGTTGGGGGTGGGTGGGGTTTGTTTGGGATGGGGGTGGGTGGCATGGGAGGGGTGATTGGTTCCTTGGCAGTGCTGTACCTGGTGTCTTCCCCAGTGTGGCGGTCCACAGCATGAAGCAGCTCATTGTGCAGGGCCACCAGGTGACTGAGCAGAGCGGTGGAACACAGGCCTGGACCCTGGCGCCGTGGCAGGAGGTACTGGAGGTCACTGTCCTGGTCCAAATTATCCTTCCAGAACTCTTCTGGGATCTTTATTTCACCTGCACATCCAAACACACAAAGTGAAAAAAATGATGTCCAAAATTGTTCCCTATTGCCTACATAGTGCACTACTTCCAACCGGGGCCCTATGTAGAGAATAGGGTGCCATTTCGGGCACAGACAATGTTCCAGTTGTACGGCCAACTTTGTCCTGCTTTACAGAGGACTGTAGTCAAAGAAGGGTAACTCACTGGTGGCTACTGACAATCTGAGCAAGTTCCATGTATTCAGGAAGATCTGGATTCGTTTCTCATAGCACACTCTCATCGGTGCTGTTAGAAGACAAAACCCCATAAATTATATCACTCAATTCTGCTTTTCATAAATTAGTCTCAAATTGGCAATCGACAATAATATGATGATAACTATGCTGCATATCGCGAAGGATGGATCATTCTGATGGACAGTTGACGTTACCTGACTGTTTCTGGATGAACTCTCTAATGGAGTCATTCATCAGGTCTGATGACCTCTGGAACCTTTTCACCAGACTCTTCTGCAGGGCCAGGATATCTGGAAGGAACCTCACCAGCCGGAACTCTGCCTCCTGCGAAAATTCCCAAAGATATATGGAAAATGCAGGAGATCATGAGTTAAATGTCACAGACTCACTCAGAAACTATGCAAAGATGCAAGATTTAGAACATCTATTTACAATAGGAAGAAAGAACACAGGTTTCGTGACGATTACCTTCTGTAGGAACCTCCATAGTAGAGGGAGCTTGTCCTTTCCGTCGTTCTGCTCTACGATGTGGGTGAGGCTGAGTAGGGACACCCTCTCTCTGCAGCTCCACACTCCTGAACAGTGGACCTGGGAGCCCCGAGGTAGCGAGGACAACGGACACTCATCCCCGAATGTCACCCTCATGATGAAGTTAGAGGAGACACGCGAGTCATTTCTGATTGTGGCATTCACCTCTCTCAGCCGCTGGTCAAGATGCTGTGATGTCAAACACACACAGGTATGTACACACAGACACACACAAAGTGAAATTCTTTCTCCCTTCAAAGGTACAATCTTATCTTTGACTTGGAATATAGCTGGAATTAATGTTTTATCAAATAGATCTTTAACCAAACTCTAGCTAACTTCAAATGTTATCCAAAGGTTTCACCTTCAACTGAGGAGTGATGATGTCAGTAGCAACGGTTGACTCCCAGGTATTTCTGGCCTCTTTAGTTGACAGTTGGGAATCATAGCCAGCCATCCCTAGTAACAAAGAGTCCATGAGGTAGCTACTCGTATCTGTGTTAGAAGTACGCAGGTATGTGATTTAGATTTTGTTTTTATTTCAAACAATTAACTTGCTTTGACTTTCATTGTTTCAAAATGTTTGGAGAGGAGTGGGAGGCGCTCAACCAAAGTGAGACGAGATTCAACCAAAAAAATCACATTGGTATTTGAAAGGAAAAGGTGCAACTCTCGCTCACAGTAAAAAATGTGATACTTTATTAGCCTATTCAAGTTCAAATATGATTGTGAATATACACTTAAAAACTTGATTGTGTTCAAATATGATTGTCTGTATACAATTAAAAACTTGATTGAGTTCAAATCAGATAATAAAGTATACCTGTCAGAGGGCTTATGAGAGCATTAATGAAAGGCCTTACATGGATTGGTCTGTGGTGACTCCAGGATGGATCTGATTATCAGGTGGATGGCGGTGACCGTGCCATCTGTTCCCTTCCCCAGGGCTTTGGTCACATGATCCATATCCTTTAGCAGGTGAAGGATCAGAAATCCACAGGGGTCAGCAACTGGAGGCTGGATGATCTGCTGGACGGACTAGAAAGAAGAGAGATAATCTTATTATTGAGAAATACTGCATTCCGCAGTTGTCATCTTTTATATATTTTGTCTTTTAGTATTTTCATCTTCTATATGTCATTTTTTTTTACATCTCCTTTGTATTTTACTACCATCAAAACCATATAATTAGTAGATAAGCTTAATTATTTATACACTAATTGAGTAGATAATGGCAAATAAACTACTTGAACTTGAATGATAAACAACAACTCTATATTACTCTATATAACTCTAGAACCACTATTTTGTCGTTTGGTACACTTTACACAGTGCTAGAAAGAGTGGGCTGGCATTGGCAGACAAGCAGGCATACCTGTGGGTGCTCCGAGGCCCCTAGCAGCATGGCTAGATGGGTGAGCAGCCTGACGAGGGTGAAGGGGGTGAGGGACATGTTTTTGGTGTCCTGGGAGTCTGGGTTGTCCCTCCTCTGAGGTTCTCCTAGGATGTGACCAGTCCTTGTCAGATCTCCCCTAAGAGGACAAGTTCAGTCATTCAACATGGGATCTGTCAATCTGATGCTTTAGCAACAATATGAACAGGAAGCCCTTTTTGTAAGCACCACAGGGAACACATTTACCGCTGCAGTCCCATAGCACTGAAACCTCTGACAGGAGCATGGTTCCTCCCTCCAACTACTGCCCCACACTCTAGACAGCGTGCCAGCTGGGTGGGGCGACCACACTGCAAAGAGGGGGTGAATTAGTCTGCTGTGGAGTTTTTTAACATTGTGAATGTTTGTCAATTTAATTATACATTAACAACTGTGCTTACCTCACCAACAGCACAAGGGTGTCCTTCAGGACAGGCTGTAGAGAACAAAGGTCAATAAAAATGTTAATGTTTAGTTTTGCAATGTTTTACTCAGTATACAACACAACTCATCATTTAATGATTCGGTAATACTTTACCAACATGTATAATGCTTTATATACTTGTCATGTGCATGTATGAGTCATTATAATTTGTTACTATAATGCTTACAATATGTGTTCTAGGCTGCAATTTTTCAATAGCTGTTGTTTAGTAGGGATCAGTATGACATACTTCCTTCTACATTAGGACACTACTGCAACCTGAAAGCTGAGGTGAATGTTCTTGGTAGTGGATGAAGTGAGCTCGAACAAAACATACAGAAGTTAAGAAAGTGTTTTGTAAATCTAAGTCATTTGTTATTTTTCAGGCAAGCTTTACATATTGTAGCATATTGCAGTCAAATGACAAAATCGCCCTCTAGTGGCATCATGGATGGAATGTTATGAATATGTTTCATCATTTCATAATTAATAAACATACCAAAAAAATACTGCTGAAAATCCAGTGTTTCTATGTCAAACGGTTTTGTTATATTTCAGTCTTCTGTGATGTATATAAAGAGTAATATTGGGATACAAACTCAAAATTGAATACATCTGAACTTTCTTTAAGCCCATAACCATGAGTGTGAGGTGTATACATTTGTTTCCAAGTAGATTTGTTTAAGACTACCAAGAAACACTGATTTAGCCCACTGCAGTAAAAGGTTAACAAAATCAATGCCACAGGTGAATTGTGAAAGCAGATTTTATAGTTATAGGGCACACCAACATTTATATGGGCACTGTACTTACAATACCAGGTGAGTGCTTGAAGGCCTCCAGTCTGTGTTAAAACCCTTTGGGCCATAGCCAGCATGTCTTCAGGCATCGTGGGAATGAAGGCTCTCTGTTGGAATAGACAGTCCGATAAAGACAGAACTCCCATATTCAACTTGGAATAACATGTTTATGAGAACAATGGCTGCGTTTCGATTCTCCACCCTTCTGCTGAAAAAGCATTAGATTGGTGTACGTCTTGGCTACAGTGAGTTTCCACCATTGTTTAATCCCTTCGGGAGAAGGGTGGACAATTGGGATGCAGCCAGTATGAGATGGTGAGATGGATCGTACCAGCATGTTGTTAGGAGTCAGGCCAAGCTGCTGAAGAGGTGTAAGCACCCCTTCTGTCCCAGTGAGCAACACAGCGGCCAGGTGGACAGTCAGCTCTATAAGGACGTGCTCTGCACCGGTACGACCATTGTGGACATTCAGTTCTCCCATCCTGTTCTGCACCAATGCCATGGCAAAGTCCCTCACTGGCTTGGGATCTAGGTACCTTGAACCCTGGATGAAGTACTCAAGTTCTTGGCATTTCTGAGGGAGGACAGCCATTATGGTTAAATATAACCTCTGTGTATGGACTGAGGGTTCAGTTAGGCATATGAGACATTTCATCCTAACATTTTCTGGGACAATCAAACATATTTTCTGGGACAATCAAGATGGCTTGATTGAGATTTGGGGGGACTTTTTAGGAATCTACGAAAAGGTTACATTTAACTTAAATTAGCAACATGATATGAAAATCTAACGTTGAAATGTCACTAGTTGCCCCGTTTCTATCATCAACAACAGAGTCCAATGTGTTCCTACCCTAGGGCTGGGGTGAAGGCCTGTGTTCCTACCCTAGGGCTGGGGTGGAGGCCTGTGTTCCTACCTTAGGGCTGGGGTGGAGGCCTGTGTTCCTACCCTAGGGCTGGGGTGGAGGCCTGTGTTCCTACCCTAGGGCTGGGGTGGAGGCCTGTGTTCCTACCTTAGGGCTGGGGTGGAGGCCTGTGTTCCTACCCTAGGGGTGGAGGCCTGTGTTCCTACCCTAGGGCTGGAGGCCTGTGTTCCTACCCTAGGGCTGGGGTGGAGGCCTGTGTTCCTACCCTAGGGCTGGGGTGGAGGCCTGTGTTCCTACCCTAGGGCTGGAGGCCTGTGTTCCTACCTTAAGGCTGGAGTAGAGGCCTGTGTTCCTACCCTAGGGCTGGGGTGGAGGCCTGTGTTCCTACCCTAGGGCTGGAGGCCTGTGTTCCTACCCTAGGGCTGGGGTGGAGGCCTGTGTTCCTACCCGAGGGCTGGGGTGGAGGCCTGTGTTCCTACCTTAGGGCTGGGGTGGAGGCCTGTGTTGGCTGCTCGGTACAGACTGGTGACTTCTCTGAAAAGAGCCAGCAGGATATACAAGGTCCGCCTCTTTGGAGGTGCAGTACATCTCTATAAACAAAACAAAGACGCAGAGCGGAGGATTATCCACTTATCAATGATGCATTACCTCAGATGATTAGAAATGCTTTCAATAGTAATAGTAATGCACGAGACACTGTTAGAGAGCTGAGTGGAATTGCACTAATACCTCACACTTCTTCTCTATGTCCTCCACAGTGCCCTCTAATACTGCTTTGGCAACAGCCTCCCGTACAGCCAGGTATTGCTCTCCATAGACCAGATACTGGTCCATCTGCCCACCATCTTCATTCTGCACATAATCCCGCAGATGAACAACCATATACAGTATGTGTTAAAAAAAAATAGATATATATCAACTTCATGAATCCTTATAAAAAGTATGGAAAATAAATATGAAATCAAAAAACAGGCAAGTACAATTAAACGATAGAAGTGTGATGACTTGAATTATGACACAATGTGGTATACACAGAATTTTTTTGTTGTTGACAATATCGGAATTTTTCATAATGCACATGTATGTGGCCAGATTTCTCTGTAGGGGGGTTATTTCAAATGTTAGAGCTTCAAAATTGTATATCTGCAGTTGGAGAAAACATTGGAAAGTTATGCTGCTACACTTAGGAGACAAGCTGGAGAAAATGCTCTTTGAAAAATGTTGATGCAATTTTCACACTTGCTAGAGAGCGCTTCTTTGTTTACGCCCATTCAGCATTTTTCACACCCTCTTAAGCCTTAGCCCCATCCGTCTCTTTAAGAAATACATGTAAATGTATGGCCAAACATCAGCATGGTCAACTCCACCATGCCAGACCTCACGTCCTACTGTGAAGTACGAACGAGCGTCAAACGCTCCCGATCCTGTAACCAGTCACATTTATGGTTCTTCGTTGCGAGGGTTTATTTACAGAGAGATCATATGATATATACGTAGTCTTCCATATCACTTTAATATGTACTTGACAATTACTTTAATGAAAGGAAAATAAATACAGGCTTTTTCAACAGTTAAAAATGTGGTTTATAAAACATTTAAGAATGTATGTTACTATGTACCTGTTGATGTATCTCTTCAGGGAAAAGCCACCTGTACTCAGCTTCCTTCAGCATCCCCTGGACACACTCTACACCCTGCTGTCTGCTGATGTTGCGGATCAGGTAGACCCGGTACCAGTCGTTCACACTCCTCTCACACAGGTTCCTAACAGCACGAAGAAACTCCTCAACCACATCCTGAGGACTTGCACATACCCCTGAAAGACCAGACACTTCTTTCAGGACATGTCTTGGATCCGTCAGACAAACTTATTGCAAGTGTTTTCAACATTCCCCATGACACACACTTGTGATGGCCTAACAGCCACAATGTTTGTTGTTGCTCTTGTTGCCTCTAAATTCCCTATATTTAAAAATAATTTTAAAGTCCAATTTTTGGTGTGTGGACCTTCGAAAAATAAATCCGATTTGTAATTTTGGTAATCGCATCAGATCCGAGCCCAGTGGTTTCAATAATCTTTATATTGTAAAAAAAAAAAACATGTTTTAAATTAATTTATACCAACAAGCCCAATTTTTAACCAACACGGAGTAGAACTTGGGACTCGGGGGTTAATGTTTACATACCCTACATTACTCATCTCATATGTATAAACTGTACTCGATACCATATACTGCATCTTGCCTATGCCATTCTGTACCATCACTCATTCATATACAGTATCTTTATGTACATACAGTATTCTTTATCCCTTTACACTTGTGTGTATAAGGAAGTAGTTTTGGAATTGTTAGGTTAGATTACTCGTTGGTTATTACTGCATTGTCGGAACTAGAATCACAAGCATTTCGCTACACTCGCATTAACATCTGCTAACCATGTGTATGTGACAAATACATTTGATTTGATTTGAGCTTTTTAATACATTTTCTCACCAGACAGCATGCTATGGAGAAGGTGTGCAGCCTTGCCCAGGCACAGGCGGACCCTAGCGATCTGCTGCAGGTACTCTATTGTGACCGTCTCAGCCGAGTCAGTGACAGAGTCCAGGAAGTGATGCAAGAACTCAGTCTCTTCCTGAAGGCAGGTGTTTTCTTGTGGCATTCTTTCCAACAATGAGTCCTGCGAAAGAAAGTTGTATAATAGTCATATAGTCATACTGCAGTTGTGGTCTATGTTGTTATTCTGATTGGGCAACAGTCTTGACTGCCTGCATGGACACCCAATCAGATCATACCTCAAGGCAGTTAATGTACAACGCATACAGTTCCTTTTTATCTTCTGCATCGACAATGTTGCTCTCTTCTATCGATGTCAAATGCTGCTGCAGATATTCCTTGACTTCATCAAAGCTAAAAAACAAAACACAAATGAGTTAAATTCAGGAAAATGTGTTGACACCATACCTATTCTGAAACCTTGAATTGCGTTACTGGTTACAACAACATTACAATGACATAAGCAGCTTTTCTGGTTCACTCACCTGTACTTGAGCAGGAGTTTGAGTATCACTGATCTCACCACAGGATTTTTGTCCAGAGACTCATCGAATGGTGAGAAATCTTTGGTGTGTATCTGACTTTGTGCTGGTACAAAGACAATACAATTAGAGCACAGCTACAAACACTTATTGAGTCGTAATCCAATCTGTCAATTGTGTGTGTGTGTATACCGTTCATAAGTTTGAGGTTACTTAGAAATGTCCTTGTTTTTGAAAGGAAAGCACATTTGTTGTCCATTAAAATAACATGAAATTGATCAGAAATGCAGTGTAGGCATTGTTGTAAATGACTAGCTGAAAATGGCAGATTTGTAATGGAATATCTACATAGGCGTACAGAGGCCCATTATCAGCAACCATCACTCCTGTGTTCCAATGGCACGTTGTGCTAGCTAATCCAAATGTATCATTTTAAAAGGCTAATTGATCATTAGAAAACCCTTTTGCAATTATGTTAGCACAGTTGACAACTGTTGTCCTGCTTAAAGAAGCAATAAAACTGGCCTTCTTTAGACTAGTTGAGTATCTGGAGCATCAGCATTTGTGGGTTCGATTAGGCTCAAAATGGCCAGAAACGATTAACTTTCTTCTGAAACTCGTCAGTCTATTCTTGTTCTGAGAAAGCAGGCTATTCCATGCGAGAAATTGCCAAGAAACTGAAGATCTCGTACAACGCTGTGTACTATTCCCTTCACAGAACAGCTCAAATTGGCGCTAACCAGAATAGAAAGAGGAGTGGGAGGCCCCAGTGCACAACTGAGCAAGAGGACAAGTACATTAGAGTGTCAGACGCCTCACAAGTCCTCAACTGGCAGCTTCATTAAATAGTATCTGCAAAACACCAGTCTCAACGTCAACAATGAAGAGGTGACTCCGGGATGCTGGCCTTCTAGGCAGAGTTCCTCTGTGTCTGTGTTCTTTTGCCCATCTTAATATCTTATTTGTATTGGCCATTCTGAGATATGTCTTTTTCTTTGCAAGTCTGCCTAGAAGGCCAGCATCCCGGAGTCTCCTCTTCACTGTTGACGTTGAGACTGGTGTTTTGGGCTCTACGGTTCTATGGTTTTTGCGACTGCACTTGAAGAAACCGGAAAATGTTCCGGATTGACTGACCTTCATATTTTAAAGTAATGGTGGAATGTCGTTTCTCTTTGCTTATTTGAGCTGTTCTTGCCATAATATGGACTTGGTCTTTTACCAAATAGGGCTATTTTCTGTATACCACCCCTACCTTCTCACAACACAACTGATTGGCTCAAACGCATTAAGAAGGAAAGAAATTCAACAAATGAACCTTTAACAAGGCACACCTGTTAATTATAATGCATTCCAGGTGACTACCTTATGAAGCTGGCTGAGAGAATGCCAAGAGTTTGCAAAGCTGTTATCAAGGCAAAGGGTGGCTATTTCGAAGAATCTCAAATATAAAATATATTTTGATTTGTTTAACACTTTTCCGGGTTACTACATGATTCCATAAGTATTATTTGTTTCCTATGAACACCGGATTTTCAACATAATTTTTTTTTAATTATGAAAAATACAACATTCCAAAATAGTAAAAATAAATAAAAAACCCTGGAATGCGTAGGTGTGTCCAAACTTTTTTTGATTAACAACAACGAGGAGACAGCCTCGGATGTGGGGTGTCAGGAAAATAGCCTCTCACTCAACGTCAACAATACAAAGGAGATGATCGTGGACTTCAGGAAACAGCAGAGGGAGCACCCCACATCCACATCGACAGGACAGTAGTGGAGAAGGTGGAAGTTTTAAGTTCCTTGGCGTGCACATCACAGACAAACTGAAATGGTCCACCCACACAGACAGCGTGGTGAAGAAGGCACAACAGCGCCTCTTCAACCTCGGGAGGCTGAAGAAATTTGGCTTGTCACCTAAAACCCTCACAAACTTCTACAGATGCACAATCGAGAGCATCCTGTCGGGCTGTATCACCGCCTGGTACGGCAACTGCACCGCCCTCAACCACAAGGCTCTCCAGATGGTAGTGCGGTCTGCAGATCACCGGGGGCAAAGCCCTCCAGGATACCTACAGCCCCCGATGTCACAGGAAGGACAAAAAAGATCATCAAGGACAACAACCAACTGAGCCACTGCCTGTTCACTGAGCCACTGCCTGGGACCGAGAGACTGAAAAACAGCTTCTATCTCAAGGCCATCAGACTGTTAAACTGCCATCATTAACATAGAGAGGCTGCTGCCAACATGCAGACTCAAATCACTGGCCACTTTAATAATGGTATCACTAGTCACTTTAAATAATGCCACTTTAATAATGTTTACATATCCTACATTACTCATGTAGTCGTTGTGAATTTGTTAGATTACTTGTTAGATATTACTGCACTGTCGGACTAGAAGCACAAGCATTTCGCTACACTCGCATTAACATCTGCTAACCATGTATGTGACCAATACAATTTGATTTGATTTGGTACTGTATATACGTGTGTGTGTTTGGGGGGGTACCTCTGATGAGTGGAATCGGGTCTGTCTCGACCATGAGGAAGGACAACAGCTGCAGGATGACACCCTTTGATGGGGGGATGTTGTCCTTGAAGCACACAGTAGTGACGAGGTTTATGAAAAACGCACTGCAACTCTGTCTGAACTGGCCATTTAGGGTGATGGAAGCTCTGCAAAACCATAGGAGACAGATTAGACACTCACTAAGAAAGTACTGTCGCGGTATCCATAGTCAAAACTGTAAAACACACCCACCGTACGTCTTCAGACACTTTCACCTCAAAGTCATCTGGGAGTTCCTGTTTGCACATGGGGCAGTACATCTGGCCCACGTTGACACGTCTTCTGACACAGGTCAGACAGAAAATATGGTGACAGGGCAGGTCCACGGGGTCCTCTGGTTCCCCCATACACACAGGGCACTGGAGATCAAACCTAAATGAAACAACATATGGTAATACCATCAAATTCTGTATATCCCTTACAGAAAAACCACATGATTTCACATGTGGAAAATCTAACTTCAAATGTTTTTGGAACACTTTAAATGTGTTCACATGTAAAATTCATGTGTTCTTTCCGTAAGGGACAGCTTATCAGCGACAGCAAATAACATAGAAAAATTATATGAATAACATTTAGAACAAAATAAAGAAACCAATTGCGCCTTACTTGCAAATAAGATCACTTGCTCCTTTCTTGCATGACTTCAGTATTTTAATGACGGCTGCAAAGGGTTCCTCAGATTTGACGTCTGAATGTTTTGACAGAATCTGTCATACAAGATACAAATAGCAGTCCAATAAATGAAGTAGCCCTTTCCTGCAGTCTAATAACCTAGTGGCCTCATGGGTGGAATGTTATCCATATTTTTCATAATGAATAAACTTTTTTTTAAATAAACGCCCGGAAATCAGGTGTTTCTATGATAAACAGCTTTGTTATATTTCAGTCTTCTGTGATGTATATAAAGAGTAAAATTGGGATTCAAACTCAACATTGAATACATCTGAACTTTCTTTAAGCCCATAACCATGAGTGTGAGGTGTATACATTTCAACTCTATATCTGACATGGTACAGGTGTATTTGTTTTGTAAGCCCATGACCAGTAGATTTGTTTAAGTCTACCAATAAACATTCTGTGTGAGCCTGATTTAGCCCACAAGTTAAATAAGCACAATGTTTAGTGACTGTCCAAAAATTATATTTGGATAGAACTGTTTACAAAGCTCAAGATCACATAGGGCAAATATGGGATGAAAATAAGAAAAAACTTAGAGTACAAATGCGAAAATGGTGATATAGAATATCGTTCTGTAGCATGTTAAGTTAGTCAAAACAAAATATACTAGATAAACTTACTTTGCCTAAGGTACGAGTGTGTTCAAGGACCAGAGGCTTGAGCTCCCTCTCCTCAAACTCAAAGCCTAGCAGCATGTGTTCCACAAACAGAGAGAGGATGCAGATGTGGTTCCAATTATTACTGGAAACAGAAACAAGGACAAATCGTTATTAATTCTGGGGGTATTAGACATATCTGGGATAAGTACAATTACATTGTATTAAAAGTTTATCATACAGAAAACCTAAAATATTTTTCTTAAAAGTCTACATCAAAAAGAAAGGTCAAAGATGCAACCTATCGGCCAAACTCACAAATGAATACAGGTATTCATATACAGTGCCTTCAGAAAGTATTCATACCCCTTGACTTATTCCACATTTTGTTCTGTTACAGCCTGAATTCAAAATTGATTAAATATTTTTTTTTTTCCCTCATCTACACACAGTACACCATAATGACTTAAATATACTTTTTTTTTTTCTTGAAAATGAAATACAGAAATATCTAATTTACATAAGTATTCACACCCCTGAGATCATACATGTTAGAATCACCTTTGGCAGCAATTACAGCTGTGAGTGTTTCTGGCTAAGTCTCTTTGCACACCTAGATCGCACAATATTTACACAATATACATTTTAAAAGTCATCAATCTCTGTCAAGTTGGTTGGTTGTTGATCATTGCTAGACCGCCATTTTCAAGTCTTGCCGTAGATTTTCAGCTGATTTAAGTCCCAACTGTAACTTGGCCACTCAGGAACATTCACTGTCTTCTTAGTAAGCAACTCCAGTGTATATTTGGCCTTGTGTTTTAAGTTATTGTCCTGCTGAAAGGTGAATTCATCTCCCAGTGTCTTGTGGAAAGCAGACTGAACCAGGTTTCCCTCTAGGATTTTGCCTGTGCTTATCACTATTCCATTTATTTTTATCCTAAAGAACTCCTCAGTCCTTAACCATTTCAAGCATACCCATAACATGATGCAGCCACCACCATGCTTGAACATATTAAGATAGGTTCTCAGTGATGTGCTTTGTTGGATTTGCCCCAAACATAACGCATTGTATTCAGGACATAAAGTTAATTTCTTTGCCAATTGTTTTGAAGTTTTACTTTGTGCCTTATTGAAAACAGGATGCATGTTTGGAATATTTGTATTTTGTACAGGCTTCCTTATTTTCACTCTGTCAATTGTGATAGAATAATTATGTATTTGCATGATTTATTTGATATTAATTGTTAATAATTAATATGTAACTAATTGTAAGACATTTCTGTCCTACAAATGCTGTGTTTTTATGGTCTCCACTCTAGTTCCCTGCAGCTAATCTGGGCGCATGGTCACTAGAGATGGCAAATGAGTTAACGACTGCATTGCATAGACAAGAATGTGTTTTACTAGGGATAGCTTAGGAGTAGAACAATCCCTCATTGTCTCAAAATCATCCTATATTGAGTTAACGACTGCATTGCATAGACAAGAATGTGTTTTACTAGGGATAGTTTAGGAGTAGAACAATCCCTCATTGTCTCAAAATCATCCTTGCAACTGGGAAACTAAGCCAGGGTGGGGTTAAGACAACAACCCCCTGCAGATAACGACCGGATGAACCCAGAGTGGCTTATGATGCCTCTTGATCTGAATGGGAGGGGTGGGACCAGCCATGACTAAGCCTTCTTAGTGTCGGCTATATAAAAAACTTTCTGTAAAGGTTAGGCTGCTCGGCCCAACAGTCAAGAGTGTTGGTTTGACTAGTTTCATTATGGCAATAATTAATCGATATTAAATAAAGATGATTGTTTGAAGAAATGACAAAGTCTCTCTCAGTATGAATTTCCACGACACATTTAGGTTAGTATTGTGGAGTAACTACAATGTTGTTGATCCATCCTCAGTTTTCTCCTATCACAGCCATTAAACTCTGTAACTGTTTTAAAGTCACCATTGGCCTCATGGTGAAATCCCTGAGCGGTTTCCTTTTACTCTGGCAACTGAGTTAGGAAGGCCGCTTGTATCTTTGTTGTGGCTGGTTGTATTGATACACCAACGAAAGCCTAATTAATAACTTCACAATCCCCAAAGGGACATTTAATTTCTGCTTTAAAAAAAAATCCATCTACCAATAGGTTCCCTTCTTTGTGAGGCATGGGAGACCTCCCTGGTCTTTATGGTTGAATCTGTGTTTGATATTCACTGCTCGATTGAGGGATCTTACAGATAATTGTATGTGTGGGGTACAGAGATGAGGAAGTCATTCAAAAATCATGTTAAACACTATTATTGCACACAGAGTGAGTCCATGTAACTTATTATGTGACTAATAATTACTCCTGAACTTATGTAGGCTTGCCATAATGAAGGAGTTGAATAGTTATTGGCTCAAGACATTTCAGCTATTCATTTTAAATTAACTTCTAAAAACATAATTCCACTTTGACATTATGGGGTATTGTGTGTAGGCCAGTGACACAAAATCTCAATTTAATCCATTTTAAATTCAGGCTGTAACACAACAAAATGTCAAGGGGTGGGAATCATTTCTGAAGGCACTGTAACTGCTGCTGCTTGTTTTTTGAATATCATGTGTTCTTGCGTTATTGCATCAAAAATGTTTTTCTTCAGAATTGGAGGCAGCATTCATTGTAGCTGGGGATTTTAACAAGGCTAATCTGAAAACAAGACTCCCCAAATTTTATCAGCATATCGATTGCGCAACCAGGGGAGGAAAGACCTTGGATCATTGTTACTCTAACTTCCGCGACGCATATAAGGCCCTGCCCCGCCCCCCTTTCGGAAAAGCTGACCACGACTCCATTTTGTTGATCCCTGCCTACAGACAGAAACTAAAACAAGAGGCTCCCACGCTGAGGTCTGTCCAACGCTGGTCCGACCAAGCTGACTCCACACTCCAAGACTGCTTCCATCACGTGGACTGGGAGATGTTTCGTATTGCGTCAGATAACAACATTGACGAATACGCTGATTCGGTGTGCGAGTTCATTAGAACGTGCATTGAAGATGTCGTTCCCATAGCAACGATTAAAACATTCCCTAACCAGAAACCGTGGATTGATGGCAGCATTCGTGTGAAACTGAAAGCGCGAACCACTGCTTTTAATCAGGGCAAGGTGTCTGGTAACATGACCGAATACAAACAGTGCAGCTATTCCCTCAGCAAGGCTATCAAACAAGCTAAGCGCCAGTACAGAGACAAAGTAGAATCTCAATTCAACGGCTCAGACACAAGAGGCATGTGGCAGGGTCTACAGTCAATCACGGACTACAGGAAGAAATCCAGCCCAGTCACGGACCAGGATGTCTTGCTCCCAGGCAAACTAAATAACTTTTTTGCCCGCTTTGAGGACAATACAGTGCCACTGACACGGCCTGCAACAAAAACATGCGGTCTCTCCTTCACTGCAGCCGAGGTGAGTAAGACATTTAAACGTGTTAACCCTCGCAAGGCTGCAGGCCCAGACGGCATCCCCAGCCGCGCCCTCAGAGCATGCGCAGACCAGCTGGCCGGTGTGTTTACGGACATATTCAATCAATCCCTATACCAGTCTGCTGTTCCCACATGCTTCAAGAGGGCCACCATTGTTCCTGTTCCCAAGAAAGCTAAGGTAACTGAGCTAAACGACTACCGCCCCGTAGCACTCACATCCGTCATCATGAAGTGCTTTGAGAGACTAGTCAAGGACCATATCACCTCCACCCTACCTGACACCCTAGACCCACTCCAATTTGCTTACCGCCCAAATAGGTCCACAGACGATGCAATCTCAACCACACTGCACACTGCCCTAACCCATCTGGACAAGAGTAATACCTATGTGAGAATGCTGTTCATCGACTACAGCTCGGCATTCAACACCATAGTACCCTCCAAGCTCGTCATCAAGCTCGAGACCCTGGGTCTCGACCCCGCCCTGTGCAACTGGGTACTGGACTTCCTGACGGGCCGCCCCCAGGTGGTGAGGGTAGGCAACAACATCTCCTCCCCGCTGATCCTCAACACTGGGGCCCCACAAGGGTGCGTTCTGAGCCCTCTCCTGTACTCCCTGTTCACCCACGACTGCGTGGCCACGCACGCCTCCAACTCAATCATCAAGTTTGCGGACGACACAACAGTGGTAGGCTTGATTACCAACAACGATGAGACGGCCTACAGGGAGGAGGTGAGGGCCCTCGGAGTGTGGTGTCAGGAAAATAACCTCACACTCAACGTCAACAAAACTAAGGAGATGATTGTGGACTTCAGGAAACAGCAGAGGGAACACCCCCCTATCCACATCGATGGAACAGTAGTGGAGAGGGTAGCAAGTTTTAAGTTCCTCGGCATACACATCACAGACAAACTGAATTGGTCCACTCACACAGACAGCATCGTGAAGAAGGCGCAGCAGCGCCTCTTCAACCTCAGGAGGCTGAAGAAATTCGGCTTGTCACCAAAAGCACTCACAAACTTCTACAGATGCACAATCGAGAGCATCCTGGCGGGCTGTATCACCGCCTGGTATGGCAACTGCACCGCCCTCAACCGTAAGGCTCTCCAGAGGGTAGTGAGGTCTGCACAACGCATCACCGGGGGCAAACTACCTGCCCTCCAGGACACCTACACCACCCGATGTCACAGGAAGGCCATAAAGATCATCAAGGACATCAACCACCCGAGCCACTGCCTGTTCACCCCGCTATCATCCAGAAGGCGAGGTCAGTACAGGTGCATCAAAGCTGGGACCGAGAGACTGAAAAACAGCTTCTATCTCAAGGCCATCAGACTGTTAAACAGCCACCACTAACACTGAGTGGCTGCTGCCAACACACTGACACTGACTCAACTCCAGCCACTTTAATAATGGGAATTGATGGGAAATGATGTAAATATATCACTAGCCACTTTAAACAATGCTACCTTATATAAATGTTACTTACCCTACATTATTCATCTCATATGCATACGTATATACTGTACTCTATATCATCGACGGTATCCTTATGTAATACATGTATCACTAGCCACTTTATACTATACTATGCCACTTTGTTTACATACTCATCTCATTTGTACATACTGTACCCGATACCATCTACTGTATCTTGCCTATGCTGCTCTGTACCATCACTCATTCATATATCCTTATGTACATATTCTTTATCCCCTTACACTGTGTACAAGACAGTAGTTTTGGAATTGTTAGTTAGATTACTTGTTATTACTGCATTGTCGGAACTAGAAGCACAAGCATTTCGCTACACTCGCATTAACATCTGCTAACCATGTGTATGTGACAAATAAAATTTGATTTGATTTGATTTTGATTTGAATTGTATAATAAAATAAAAAGTCTACCTTCAAAAAGTCTAATGTTTGGCTCTCTCTAGTCTTTCAAATGGCCATTTCTCTCACCGGATGTAGTTAAACATTTCCTGGCTCCTCTCTCCATACTGCCTCAGGCTTCCCTGGGAGCACACCAGCTCCATAGACCCCTGCAGTCTTTTCACCTGCGTCAGCCAGTCTTGGCACTGGGTATTAGAGTCCAACGCAGGAGGCCCCAGCTGCTCAACACAGGCAACTGCTGCGTACATGTCCAGAACCTGTTGGTAGAGTGAGGCAGAGAAATGGTTACTAAAGCAATAACACAAGAGCAGGTCTGGCACAACGTGATGCGGTCGATCATTAGGAACAAGCCACAGGCGGACTGATCACAACGTGATGCGGTCGATCACTAGGAACAAGCCACAGGCGGACTGATCACAACGTGATGCGGTCGATCACTAGGAACAAGCCACAGGCGGACTGATCACAACGTGATGCGGTCGATCACTAGGAACAAGCCACAGGCGGACTGATCACAAAGTGATAAAGTGCTCAATAACAACACGACTGGAACACACTTTTGACCAATCAGATTGCTTGGCCGGAACAAACCATTTCATAATATGACATTTCTAGTAGCATGTAGGAAGCCTCCTTTCAATACACTGGTAAAAGTTCAACTACTATCATGCACTCATAAACACAAACACTTTGCCCCTAAACACGGATTTCACATTACTAAATGTAGCAGTGTGTGGAAAATCAATGAACCTACCATCACTGGGCTATCCTTCACTTGTGGGTTTCGCTGCAAGTGAAGGGCCACCTGTGGCTGCAGGGACATCATCCTGGACAGGTTCTGAAGGCGGGTGCGGTACATGTGGTAGGCCGAGTGGATCAGGGGTATGGATGGAATCTCTTCACTTGGAGCTTTTCGTCGCCTCCGGAGCTCATTCACACAGCTGTTCAGGGCGTCACACAGAAGCTGGGAAGAGTGTTACATATTCATTAAGATTACCTAATTGATGTGTAGGCATAGTATATCAAATCTGACTATAAATATGAATTAACCATTCCTAAATGGAGGCTAATACTGTGTTTAGATGGTAGGAGGTAGACAGCAAACCGGATGTCATTGTTTTCTATGAGATAAATGCCGTTGACACTGGCAGTGAACGCCGTCAGCAGCCACTGTAGACAGGAATCTTTTGCCATCTGCCGTAGCATTGCCTTCTACCGGATGTTGATTTGCACTGTTTGTTTACTGAAACCGCAATAGTAATGCATAGCGTCGTGCTGGCTTGCTTTTGCTGTCACTCTCTTATTTGCTTTCTTGTCCTGCTATGCCGACTAATATTGCGTTGTTTTTTTTTTCATCCCTCGTCTAATTGCAGCATTAGCGCTTTGTTCGATTGACTATCTGTATGAACATGTTGAAGAACTGTGCAATAACTTACCTTTAACTCCCCCGCTGAAGACACTTTCATCGTCATGGCAATGAAATCCTGCAGGTACCTTTGAAAAAATTCCCTCTGCATTTTTTCATTCATCGTAGCCATATACTGACCAAGGGGGATTTTCGGAAAGAATTCCTCGAACTGCCTAGGACTGTGTCCTTCAGAGAAAAATGTTGTGAAGTTTATGCAAGTTCTGCAACTAAAAATACTGTAAGTGATTAGTTATCGGAGTTAAGAAACACACAAACATAGTGAAAACCTTTCTAATGTTTCAGACCATTGTTTAAGCAATAAGGCCCGAGGGGGTTTGTGGTACACACACACACACACACACACACACACACACACACACACATGCAAATTAAGAACTTTAAGACAAACTTATCATTTGAGTCTCCCTTGGTAAGTTTTGATAACTGCATTTAAGAACAATTTAAATGTATCTTTCAGAAAAAAAAAGAAGGCATTCGAATATTTACTTTCGTACTGCTGAGTTTGCATCATTAGTTCATCCAGGATATCTCTGATCCTCCAGCTGAAGGGCATACTGGAGCGCATGGTCCTCTCAGCTGTGATATGGCTCTGTACCAGAATGGTCTTAGACTCAGAACTGTAGGAATTACACAAATAGAGTGTGATGGACCTCGTGGTAACACAGAAATACTCTGGCTACATCGCACATGAGCAAAACCACCTACTTGGAATCCACTTTGACAAGAGGAATATCAAGCATCTCGTTGTTGCCGAATATCTCCAGCCACAGTTTCTTGACTTCTTCCCCACAGTTGACGTCTAGGAGGAGGTCCAGATTACAGTCCCTGTCGATAACTGAGACCAACTGAGCCAAAACGGGTGTGACCACTGCTTGGATTTTCTTCCACAGAGTTTGTCTGGGGAACACATACAGCATATGGACAGACTATACTCCTAAACGATGAGAACAAATTATCATTTGAACATGAATGAAATGATGGACTATATGTGAGCTGAGTTAACAGTGCAGTATCATTGATTAACATACGTGAAAGTTCCCCCCTCTTGAAGAGCATTGATGTTGGATGCCTCTGTTAACACCCAGTACTTGGGGGAGGGGATGTTTCTCTCGTGGCTCTCCAGAAGAGAGTGAAGGCGGCTCCTCAGGGTTTTCAGGAACACAGCTTTAGGGCACAATACCGAGACCAAGTATATCAATACATGTAAAAGTAAATTAACTTTGGCTATATTATTGGCTTGCCGTTACGATCTGAGCTAAGTCTGTCTCGGGCCAAAAATGTCTAAACAAAATTCAACACATAGATCTAGAACCCCTCATGTAATAAAATTAATAATGTAATAAAAGTAATAAAAGTTTGTAATAAAAGTTCTAGATCTGGACTTTAACCATTGAAACAGTGCTTGGGTCTTGGAGTTACAGTAAAACACTGGAATACTGTGGGTTAGTTCCTAACCTTTCAGGTCCTCACTATCTTCCATAAGTGTTAGCAGGATCTCCACCCTCCTGGTGCTGAGAGCTCCACTGTCCTCCTGATCTCTGAGCATGCTTACTGCACTCTGCACACAGCTTCGCACTAGATCTGTGACTTCAAACACAGCCTATAACAACAACATGCTCAGATGAATAACACTCACCCATACCTATAAACTTTATACAAACTTATGCAACATTTAGTACATCCATGTTTTTGATTGCAACATCAAACACCACCATTATACTTACAGAGTGCTCTGGTGCAGGTGGTTGGAAGTCTGTGTCTGTATCGGTTTGCATTGCAACATCAAACACCACCAATATACTTACAGAGTGCTCTGGTGCAGGTGGTTGGAAGTCTGTGTCTGTATCGGTTTGCATTGCAACATCAAACACCACCATTATACTTACAGAGTGCTCTGGTGCAGGTGGTTGGAAGTCTGTGTCTGTATCGGGTTGCATTGCTTCATCAAATACCACCATTATACTTACAGAGTGCTCTGGTGCAGGTGGTTGGAAGTCTGTGTCTGTATCGGGTTGCATTGCTTCATCAAATACCACCATTATACTTACAGAGTGCTCTGGTGCAGGTGGTTGGAAGTCTGTGTCTGTATCGGGTTGCATTGCTTCATCAAAAAAGAAAGTTATATGAAAACTGTTACTTTCAAACAATTATTTTCAGCTATTTCTAATTGAAAATAATTGTTATTAACTATGGCATTAGTGCTAATGAGTGTAAAAGCAATTCAAGTTAATTTACCATAACAGGGCTCTTTCATGTCCTCAAACAGCTGGCTGATGGGTAGGTTTCTCAAGAACTGGACATCTGATACAAACTCTTTGGATCTTCTAAGGTCATCAATGTGAACTGATTTCCAGGGTCCTTTGCAAAAACAAAGTGGATTTAACGTTGAAAACATTTCAGAATGGATAACATTTTCTCTGTGGAGTGCGAGGTCATATTATCATATCAGCATGTTATACAACATTTAAATCTCACCTCCATGGAATCCAACATAGGAGGTTCCACCTTCAATTCGAGGCAGTTTGGTAACGAAGTACACAAACACCCTTCCATTGCCACCATTAGCTTTCGGTTTGTTGATTTCATTTATGGATGAATACCTATAGAGATAAAAAACAAAAAAGTTTAAATTAAAAAAAGGACACAAAAAACTACACTATATATATATAACAGGATCTTGCAAATCTATCCCACTAGTTAATATCCAATAGTTGTGATGACAAGTCCAAAAAGAAAATACTCACTTGGCAGATGCAAGAATGTTCATGCTCTGGGAAGCCTCATCATAGTCAGTTTGGATGATGAGGACTTTGTCGGCAGAGGTAGAGTCAAGAAATTGTCTAGAGAGGGAACAAAGTTATTTTCTAATATCTTTCTCAAGAATGATCTACACAGTAACACTAATACAAATGTAAAAAAAACAAGCAGAACTTTTAAAGCAGACCTGATTTCTTTGAGGAAGGAGTGCTCTGTGTCAAACTGTTGCAGTGAGAGCAGCTTGATGTCGCAAAGCTCTGTGATATTCTGGAGCTGTTTTATATCTCCTGCTGTCAATTGCCGGGAAAACGTTGTGACCTTCACAAAGAGCCAAAAGATATGTGAGAAGAATACAAGATGCATTCAATACAATCCATATTCTTCAAAAGATAAAATAGTCAAGTGAATTACCTCTGTAAAGTGGGCATGGCACCATTCCTCCAGCCGTGTGTGAGATGCAATGAAGTCAGCCAGGGATTTGTGCTTCTGCTCCTCAAAATATATTTGTGTCAGTTTCTCTATCTCAACATCAGACAATTTGGTCCCATCCAGACGAATGACAGAATCTGGAGTGGCACAGTTCAGCATGATGAACTTGGCTTCATCCAGGACTCTTCTTTGAGGGTCAGAAATGTCAGATTCATCTTTCATCTTCTCTGTAACTTGAAGGACTACAGAGGAGCATGTGTCTGAGTGATAGCCAATGAAGACATCCTTTGGAAGATATCTGTTTGTCTTGGATTGCTGGCTTTTCAAAGAGACAAACACTTTGACCCATTCCTGAAGTTGTTTGACAATCTCCTTCCCTTCATTCTTGAGGACAGTGTTGATGTCCAGGTAGTGCTTCTCCAGTCTGTTTATCAAGGGAATCGGGAACTGTGTGTAGACCACCTCCTTCTCTTCAATGACAATAAGCCTGAAATTTTTGTGAACTCTGCACTTCACACGATGGGTTCCCAATCCAAGATCGACATACTTCTGACCCCCAAGTGAAACATAGTATTGGTTCAGAGCGTCATAGAGACTTTCGTACAGATTCTGAAGGTTCAGAAGCACAACAGTCTGGCCAGTTTCCATGCAGATCTTCACTCTGTTGATATTTCTGCAGATCTGAGTGTACTCTTGATCCTTTGGGAAGCTGGAACCAAAGATGATCTCTGGATGGCTCTGGTCTGAGAAGAATGTCTGCTGGAGAATCTGGAGGGCGGCATAGTTTTTGGTGAGGACAAGAAGGTATCGGCACTCCTCGTCTTGGCAAATTGGAATTATGTTTTGTTTCACTAGATCAATAGTGCTGATCCCATCCAAATCAGGTTTATTCGATTTGCCCCACAGCTGTTTGGTGAATATATACACTGCATCCACATCATCCCTTCCACTGAAGTTCCTCAGGACTGCTTCAATGATTTGGTTCACACCAGGGCTCTGCTTAGAGATCTTGGTGATGGCAAACATCATCTTGACCAGACTGTAGTAATCACGTAAGCCGAAAAACCCTTTGCCTTTCTTGCAAGTCTTCATATATGCTTTGGCAAAGGGTTTGAAGAGGTGCTTAACCTTCTCCAGAATCATCTTGTCAGATGAGCATATGCCTTTCGCACTTTCGAATAGCTCATTCTGGTCTGGGTCACCACGGGACACAAAGAGGCCTCTATTCATCTTAGCAGGGTCCAAGGCCCAATTGGAGATACCAATGAATCCAACCCTCTTATGGGGTAATGGCTCGTCATCAATGCAGCCTTCCTCCAGTAAGGGGTGCAGTGTTTTCAGAGGCATTTTGGGGGAGTCTTCTGCTAATCCGATCTCATCTAGCACAACAACAGAGATGTACTCCTCCAAATTCTTGCTCTCTTGGAAACGGGCACATTGCTTGAATGTGTTGATGATTCCCTCTGGCGTGGAGTGAGGGCTGCACTGGAAGGACACCAGATGAATTTGTTTCAGTCTTTTGTACAGCTCGGAATGTGCAGCTTGGCCCTGCATGGCATCTGCAACCAGAGTTTTGGACAGAGATTTGGAGCTCCCAGGCTTGCCAACCAAAAACAGGGGGATTCGTAGCTCAATGCAGATCACCATCATGAACACATTCTCTTTCAAAGCCTTGTTTCTTGCTATTGTCTCTCCCATTGGGACCCCACTTAGGAGAAGATCCTGCATGAGTGAGATTTCCTGCTTCATATTTTGGGGGAGGACACGGGGAAAGAATTTGCAGATTTCTTTCTGGTACTCACCTTTTGTCTCTAAACAGGCTTGATAACACACACCAACAGCCATCAACAGCGACCAATCAACTGGATCACTAGCAGGTGGGGGTACCTGGTCACACCTGTTCCTCTCCCCCCGGGGTTGTTTCTGGAAGAGTGCCCTTAACTCTTTAGAAAACATTGAGTGGTTCTTGTAGAACCACACAAAAACTTGCATGCAGCGCTCCACATCCCTGAGACTGACAAAGCTGCATTCATCTTTCCTCTGTCGCATAAATCTCTGCGATGACGACAGTACATCAGAGATCAACTTGATGGATACCCGTTTGATATAATTTTTTCCCACAACTCTCTGCACAATCTGCTGGATGTACATTTTCTCTGTGTGGTCATTGAGTTGTCCAAAGTCCCACACCAGAGGAATCATGCTCGGGGGCAGCACTTGGACCCTATACACCAGCTGCCGAAGAGGGATTGATCCAAGTCTTTCTTCAGTCTCTTCAGCTCGGACCCTGTAACCCAAACCAGCTTTCTCCAGCCTCTTGATCATCTCATCTGTGTGTTTCCTGTAAGGGTTGCATGCAGCAATGATCTGCAGTCCAGTTTGGTAGCCAAGTTGTTGTCCTTGCACAGTGTTGTCACACAGGATCTCCTTAATGCTGCTTATAGCTTCCGTGGTATTAGCTTCATCAAGGAAAAGAACAGAATCAAAACCATGTTTCTCCTTATTGGCAACCGCAACAGCCTCTGCCTCGTGCACTTTGGTGTAGATCATGTCAGATGTAGTTCCTCCGTGAACTTTGACCAGTTTCATGTTCTCGGTGGGCGCTCCACTCCTTCTCAACTCACACAGGAACTTGATGAGTCGTGTCTTCCCACAACCAGTCTCCCCCATTATGATGACTGGAATGCCACATCTGAACCTCATATGAATTGCCATCATCTTCAGTATGTTGTCGGTGGTGAGTTCATATGTTTCATCAGGGTCTGTTGGCCACTTGATCCCCAGCACGCTACATAGACGCACAATCTTATCTGCCCGAGAAAGTTGGTCAAAGTCAATGTTAAATGGAACTCTTTGACGTCTGAGGCCATTGTACAGATCTTTGGTCATAATGTTTCTCTTGATCACCACATTTGTTGATGGATTAATGGCATCAACCCCATTCTTCTTGTTCTCCCGTAGGTGAAATCCAATGAAGGTCATGGATGCATGGTCATCATTGAAGAAGATATATGGATGCGGTTCTGATTCCCATCTCTTTCGAATGAGGAACGGGGCTAGATCCCTTTCGTTGAGTCCATTGAGGTCCATCTGCTGCCTCCCATGGCTCTGGTCAGTGATGCAGAGAGATGGAGTGGCAAAGTCCTTGGCCATCAAGATCATGAAGTCAACCACAAAGTTTCTGAATCCCCTAAGAGTGTCTCCAATGAACTGAAAGTTGCAGAAGGCCGATGTCTCACAGTCTAGCAACTGAAGATTGAGGAACCAGGCAAAGTTCCTCAGCTCTGCCCAGGACGGATCACTTATGCCACAGTAGATGAAGAGCATTTGAAGGCACTCTGCATGAGTTCCTTCAACTCTTTGGTAGGTGAAGCTGTCAAGATTCTCACCCCTATGGAACCGTGTTAGATACTGGTATGGTCTTTGAAAGGCCTCACTCCTAAAACACTGGTCATCCATGAGTGGGTCTTCACTTTTCTGCTCTGGATCATCTCCATTTCTCATTTCCAACCACATAACCTCTTTTGGGGGACGGCAGAAGACCTTTGGAAAGACCTCAAAGAGAAGAACGTGTCCCATCGGATCCTAGACAGACAAATACATGCCATATTAAGTATTTTGACAAACCCTACCTACACAACACAAATGGGACGTCTAACACAAAAATTATATAATAACTAGTTTTACGATATACTACAAAACTCTGTGTGAAAAACATGTTAATGCTAGCCGTAGATGACCGTATCTAAGTAAACAAAGACAAATATTGGGTTGTAGACTCCACCCCATTGACTATATTCAAAGTAAAGAAAATGTTAAGTGATTTTCATAATTTGGGTGATGTATCCCCTTCAATATCGAGTTATAATTGAATGTTAACACGCTAGCCACTGGTGGTTTGGTAGGGACATTTAACTGTATACATCCAATCGTTTCACATGACATGACAAAATACAAATAGATTGTCACTTACAGGTCTTGAGGCAGATCTGGGCAGTTCATGTGTGGATTGTAGTGTCTCGATGACATACAAGTCCTTGCTGCTGCATTTCCACATTAGCCCATCCGAATCGGCCAGGTAACGCAGGAAGAACAGTTTGAACAGAAATTCATGCAGTCCTTTCTGTACCTGAATAACATAAATAGCAAGCATATAAAGCACCTGAAACAGAAAATATATAAACATTTTCAATATCTTAACAATACCAAGTATCCTTACTGAGGATGTGACATCAAAATGAAAGACTTTGTGTTCCTTCTTCTCTGGTGTGTCAAACAAGGACCGAAGAATGATATACTCATCAACCTTGGGCTCAATTAAGCGAATGCATTTGTGGAATGTGGTTCCTATTCTCATGGTTCCCTCCAGTTTATCATACAACCTTTGTATGTACAGAGATTTTCCTGCGGATAAATAAAACATTTGATTCAGCTCTTCAAAGATTTAGGTCAAATGTACGGTCATTGAATAATTTATGTTTGAAAACTCATAGTAGTATTGTAAGTATGAATGCATTATTGTTCATGAAATTCAACACGTGGAAATATCAAATAATTTTCGGATTTAAAAAAATCTGTTAAAAAATTATATTCTTTTTTACCAAGATTACAATGGAAAACCAATATCAGACACCATAGGATCATGTAAAGTGACAAAACTCAATAAACTCACCAACTCCAGCCCTCTTGGAAGACACAATCCCAACAAAGTGTCTACCTTTGAACACAGATGCAGCACTGGCCTGGTGTGAGGGGACAGTGTAGTGCCGGGACAGGTATTTCTGTATCCGTCCAGGAGACTCCTGAGGGACAATGTCCCGTTTGAAGTGACTGAAGGCAGAGGGAATGTAGTTGTGCTCTCTTTCTGCGCTGCAGATGATCACCAGCCTATAGCTGCTCCGAAAGCATGAACTCAGTTTCTGAAAGAACTTCTCCACTGCATAGCTCACCTCATAGCTCAACTGGTCTGCGAAGAGCAAGGCATAGATCTTCTCACCCATGTAGCCCGGTGTGAGACATCGTCTGAAGAAAAGCTCCACTTGCTCATATGACGTGGCAGGGGTACACAGGAGAACTTCATCGTAAGTAGGCAGCTGCTCATCATCACTGGTCATATATAAACAGACGCTTGCAGTCAAGATTTTATCTTGTGGGCAGATAATGAGATTAGGTTGCCCAGTGAAGAAGCCTTTGGGGAGCTTTCTAATGACTGTATTCTCACTTGTTTCTAAAAGCTCCTCTTCCTCCTCTTGTTCCTGGCTTGGTTTGTTGGCCAACACCTCTAGCAGACTGCCTAGGCTTCTGATGTCTAAAGAGTACTGGATAATGTTCCTCATGTCTTTCATGTAGGCATCCCAGACCAGATCCAGTTTTCGCAAACCAACAGCCTGGTCTACAACGCTCTGTAGAACATCAATGGCACATTTTCTGTCACTTGCAAAAGAGGAATCTAAGTTTTCCATGTCACTTTTAAGGTTAATAAAAGTCTGACAACTGGTGTCTTCCTCTTGCCCAGCTGTATTCATGGCGTGGTTCTGAAAAGTCATCCAAGACTCCCATACTTCTGACACAGAGCAGTCAGGTTTGATGAAAGAGAGCATCATCAAGACGTTTTCCTCCAATTTATTGTTCAGATTATTTTCGGTCAAAACATTACAAAGGTAGACTATCTGCTCTGCTGTGTAATAGTTGAGGTAATAGTGCTGAGATCTCTGTTTGTCCATGAATCTATTCCAGTCATCCAAACACATCTCTATCTTCCTGCACAGGTCTGTAAGCTGTTTGACTGCATTGCCCTCCACCATGATTTTTCGTAGGATGTTGCCAAGGTTGAAGTCCATTGTGACACCAGTGTCACTTTCCATATTGCAGTGAATCTTGGCCTCCCAAACCCTAAAAAGTGGGTTCCCAGCAGCATAAAGATCTACAAATGCTACAGCTAGCCTCTGGACACTGTCAAAAACCTGAGAAGATAAGAAGGCAATTTGGTGTCTAAACATTCAGTTCAGTTTCTGCACATGAAACGTAAGGTTACTTGCATAACCCAGGTTCTCTGATATTATGAGTGAGATATCTCACGTGGGGTTTCGCTAGGAACACCTACTCTCTGAAGAACCTAGCAAAAGCATCTGACAGGTAGAGGTAGAGTGTGAATCAGGTGAGCCCCTCACCTTCCTTAAAAGGAGCCACTCTCCAGTCCTCTGATTATTCTCAAGCATGTGTTTCTTCCTTGCGCTCTTGCAAGCATGGGAATGTGGTGCGATATATCACTCATAATATCAGAGAACCAGGGTTACGCGAGTAACCTTAAGTTCTCTTTCAATTATTTGTTTCTATATTTGACATCTGGGGATACAGCCAACTCCCATATCGCAAAGACATGCTCTCCGTAGGCCCAACATCAGCAACCCTCAGAGGCCCGAAATCGAGCGAGTACTCACCAAGAAGGTGAGGAAGGGCATCTGTGTATTTGGGTCACATTCCTAATGTGTGATTCGAAATTGAGTTCAGAATCTAAAATAACACCTAGGTGTTTTACCTGGTGTTTTATATTTATAGCCCGTGAGTTAAAATGTGCAATGTGCAATGTAAAATTTGATGTGCTTTACCGGACCCAAAATGGAACCATGTGGAACACCACATGTGTTATGTATCAATTCCTTGCTTTCTGATAATGCTGCCAAGAGGTAACATATGCAAACTGAACAGTACTGGACCCAAAATGGAACCATGTGGAACACCACATGTGTTATGTATTTTCTCTGAGTTATGTTCACCAAGGGTGACAAAAAACTCTTGACTGGTTAAATAGGTCCTTAACCAATTTAGAACTGGACCGGAGAGGCCACCCCACCTCTCCTGTCTGTCCAGAAGGACATCATGGTCAACAGTGTCGAATGCAGCACTTAAATCCAAGGACAGAGAGCTGTTTGGCATCTGTGTTGGCTCTAAGATCATTTACCACATTAATTAAGGCTGTCTCTGCACTGTGGTGGGCCCGAAAACCAGATTGGAATTTTTCAAAAAGACAGTTGGCACTTTTAAAATCATTTAGCTGTTTGAAAACCAATTTCTCCAGAAGTTTGCTTAAGAATGGAAGGTTGGAAATTGGCCAAAAATGTCCAAGAGCAGAAGAATCTAGATAACTTTTCTTCAGAAGCGGTTTCACCATAGCAGTTTTTAGTACAGTGAGGAAAGTGACTGTGAACAGGGAGTGATTAACAATAGCTTGCACTTCTTCAGATAGGCAACTAAAAACAGTTTTGAAGAAGGTAGTGGGGACAGGATTGAGAAGGCAGGTACTTAAGTTGTGATATCACTTTCCTCACTTTCCTGAGCATGTCTGTGTCAACCAGGGAAAATAAATCCATAGTGCCTTTACGTGGTAGACTAGGGCACATATCATCATACTTCTCATCAGGTCTTGCTTGACTGATACCCTGCCTAATGTTTGTTATCTTATCTCGAAATAACCGGGGGTAATATTTATCGGGAAGAGCACTCTCAAATCATTCTGAAGTTAGAAACATTTGCCCGTCTGGCCTTTCTAATTGCCTTGTTATATATGCCAAATTGCTCTCTCAGAATATCATAATGGACCTGCAACTTTGAATTTCTCCACTTCCGCTCTGCCTTTCTGCAATTTCTCTTTAATGTATTAGTTTCCTCACTCATCCAAGGGGCTCTCCATTTGGATGTGGCCTTTTTCAACTTTACTGGGTCAATGGTTGCCCTTAATTTGCTATTAAAGTTATCAACTAAATCATCACAAGAGGAGGCAGAATAGGTGTTGGAGTACTGTTCATACACTCAATAAAATCTGTAGCAACTTCTGAGATAGATAGTGTTTTTTAACAATGCGTTCAGTATTACTCTGTGCTATGGGCAACAAGGTAGTAAAAAATACACAGTGGCGATCAGATAAAGCAACATCAACAACAGAGGATATGTCAACACAAAGCCACTTGGTGTCCATAGAGCTCAAAAGATTCAGAAATTCAATGGCCTTGGAGTCAAGTCTGTTTGTCAACATGAATATTAAAATCACCCAACACAATGATTGTATCATAGTTCTCAAGGAAAATAGACAATAGTTCAGGGAAATCAGTAAAGAAAGTGGGGCAGTGCTTTAGTGGCCAATAAAGGGTTATTGCCAGCACTGGTGGCTGACATATAAACAGTAGAGCATGATGCTCAAAAGACCCAGAGTCGCCAAATCATGTGTCCTTACAGCTGAGAGCATTAGTAACAATAGACTGTCCCTCCACCCTTGCCTCTCATCAGGCTAGCTAAGTTAGCCTCGCAACATGGGCTAACCGAGTCTCAATAGCTAGCCATGAAGCTATCTACCAACATAGATTGAGAAGTAGAAAGGGAATTTCTAAACAAAACAAAACATCTTTCAGGTCAGTAGTCAACCTCTCGACAGGGTCTGAAGACGTATGCTCGATATCATTCACAGTTCACTTGTGAGCAGTTCAGTAGCAAAACAGGGATCCAGTCAATCTGAGGAGAGCTAGAGAGTAATTATCTTCATGAGGAAGAGTAACCAGAGGGCAGGAGGGCTTTTAAGGAAGGTGAGGGACTCACCTCATTCACCACTACCTGTCTGTCTCCATCAGATGCTTTTGATAGGTTATTTCGAGAATAGGTGTTCCTAGTGAATCCCGACAAGTGAGATATTGAAGTGAATAATTGAAAGAGAACCATATTTATTGTAACATGTCGTAAGGAACCTGTGGTAGCATGATCATCTAATTAATAAACATTTTCAGTAAAATATCATTTCAGTTTTGTGATGGTTCACTTGGTGTCCAATCCCCTTACCTCAGTAAAGTGATCCACCTCACTCTGGCTTTGCTCCCCCTTTCCAGACATCAGCATGAGCTTGTTTTGCAGATCTCTCAGGTCTTCTAAGGAGTAGTTGCGCATCTGACCTTCCTCCTGCTGGTCTGGAACCTGTAGCTTCAGGGCAGTGTCTAAACTCAGCTAAAGGAGAAAACAATGGACATCCAACATGTCAATCTACCGCTGCAGGTATTCAGGAGAGTGCTTACAGATATTTGTCAATGGCAAATATAAATTGAAGACATTGTATGAGTCCAAATATAGACATTGACTCCATAATGACAATATTTAAACAAACAAATGTAAAATAATCATTCAATTGTGTCTAAAAACATTTTAATTATTTAAAAAAAATGATTGAACAGACCTTCTTCTGGTTATGTGCACCAATAACATAGATGCCTCTTGTGTTGATGGACGTGGCCAGAGAAAGAGAAGAGAGTTCCACAGACCCATGGCTGTCCTTCACAGTTTTCAACCAGTCCAAATGGCGTGCAGTATCCCGCTGCAGGGAGGAAACAATAATAGAATGTGGTTTAAAACATGAGTACAAGTTCCAAACCCAATGGCATGCTAAGATTGCGAAGGATTATATCATTTAGATGTGTATGTATTCAGGCCAGTAAATGCTGCTCTGCAAATCAAACACTTCTGAAAATCCACTCCGCATTTAATCAAATAGTGGCCTTAGTCTTTCTGGTTCGACAAGCTTTTACCCAAATATTAAATCTAAATATGTCATAATTGTCAGAACATTTTACCAGCTTATTTGGTATGTTGCTGTCACTTCCAAGCGCCTTCCATAGTTTTGTCAAAGCCTCCTTGAAGGCATTAAAGTCAGCATTTTGGGGTAACCCATACAGCATCGAGGAATAACCAAGAACAGCGTCATGGAAACAGGCTACACGGTCCACATCCAAGTCGTTCTCTCCAGCAGAGATGGAGGCCAGGTCGACAAACACCTTCAGCTCATTGATATCTGCAATGGCAAAACATTAAACATTTATCCCTTTTTCCATGTAAAAACAGTTTGAATTAGTAATGGTAAACAACCTAGGTGGCTACTACTGGTGCTGCTCTTTCTGTCTTAGTATGACCTTACCTTCAAGAGCTTCTTTGACCCATTTGACAAAGTTCCCCCAAAGGCCAAGCTCCTGAAGACACAGTCTGCGAGCTTCTGTGATGTCCTCAAGAACCTTTTTAGTCTCCATCAAATTGTCATCAATTTGATTCAGACTCTTCTCCTTAAAGTCTGCATTACTCTGGAAACATTGTAATATATATATATCTATATATATAAAAATATACAGTAGTAGCCTAATGCTGGCAAAGGTGCATTGATTGAACACGTGGACTGTTTGAGAATTTTCCTTACTCACCACATCCAGCAAACTCTGTAGCACTTTGAAGTCCCCTTGAGGACAGATTGTCTCTCTGACATCCATAATGACCTTGGCTGAGTCCAATGCTTGATGAAGGTCATGGTACTGTTGGATCTGCTTGATTCGCCTCCTGATCCATCTTCGATCATCAGACAAGTTGATTCTGCACATGATCTCCAGATCATTTTTCATCTCATCGTACTTGTCTTTGTAGACTTCAAAGATGCTATCCACATCCTCCAATGATAAAGTGCCAGATTTCAAACTCTCATAGATCCTCTTGTAATTATCATAGCAACCCTGGAATATTTTGCTGTGGATCACATCAAGAGTGTACACCTCAATCTCGTCAGTGTCAATATGTTTGTGGGAAAGTTCTTTGGCTTGATACTCCAAGCACATAGCAAAAATGAAGCTTTCCCTGACAGCATTTAGTTTAAATGCCATCTGACTGGTGGCATTACAGAGGTTAAAGTATGTAACCTCCCCAGTTACGTCAGAGGTCTGCCCGTCAAGTCTGTGAACTTCCATGAATTCATCCAGCGTCATCTGATCTATGTTCTTTTGGTTTTTGAGCTCCAGCTCTTTCACATCGACTGTGGATTAATATGACATCAATGAGAACCATGACCAAGACTGTTACATCATGCAGTCATACATTAACAAATATTTGATAAACAGTACCAATAACATAAGCTTTAATGTATACCCTTATCAAATATAATTTAACTCACCTTTCAGATGCTCCTGGAGTTGGAGACAGATTATAACTAGGCCCTCAACCATCTTCTTGTAACTGTTCACATTCTCCATTTCTTCTTCTCTAAATCTCAGTAATCTGTTCATAGTGGTGTCGTCCTTACAACGACCATCTTCACACAGGCCATCTGTAAAAATATATATAATAAAAAACAAACAATGAAGACGATACTTTGAGCTCATTGTGGTTCTATTAAAGAGTAACCAGGAGAACCTCCACAGACGTTTTGAGTAATAACCACTTAACCTCAGATCTAAATAAAAGTCCCCTTTTGGCATTGCGAGCAAGCATGCATACTTAGGAATAAACTGTGCATTCGGAAAGTGACGTGCCCACATTTTGTTATGTTACAGCCTTATTCTAAAATGGATTATATCGTTTTTTTCCCTCATCAATCTAAACACAATACGCCATATTGACAAAGCAAAAACAGGTTTGTAGACATTTTTGCTAATTTATCAAACAAAAACTGAAATATCACATTTACAAAATTATTCAGACCCTTTACTCAGTACTTTGTTGAAGCATCTTAGGCAGAGATTACAACCTTGAGTTGTCTTGGGTATGACTCTGCAAGCTCAAGTCCGGACTCTGGACGGGCCACTCAAGGACATTTAGAGACCTGTCCCAAAGCCACTCCTGCATTATCTTGGATGTGTGCTTAGGGTCGTTGTCCTATTGGAAGGTGAACCTTCACCCAAGTCTGTGGTCCTATGTGCTCTGGAGCAGGTTTTCATCAAGGATCTCTCTGTACTTTGCTCCGTTCATCTTTCACATGATCCTGAGTAGTCTCCCAGTCCCTGCCGCTGAAAAACATCCTCGCAGAATGATGCTGCCACCACCATGCTTCGCCGTAGGGATGGTGCCAGGTTTCCTCCAGACATGACGCTTGGCATTCAGGACAAAAGAGTTCAATCTTGGTTTCATTAGACCAGAGAATCTTGTTTCTCATGGTCACAGAGTCCTTTAGGTGCCTTTCGGCAAACTCCAAGCGGGCTGTCATGTGCCTTTTACTGACGGGTGGCTTCCATCTAGCCACTCTACCAGCACTACACCTGATTGGTGGAGTGCTGCAGATATGGTCGTCCTTCTGGAAGTTTCTCCCATCTCCACACAGCAACTCTGGAGCTATGTCAGAGTGACCATTGGGTCCTTGATCACCTCCCTGACCAATGCCCTTCTCCCCGATTGCTCAGTTTGGCCAGGCAGCCAGCTCTAGGAAGTCTTGGTGGTTCGAAACTTCTTCCATTTAAGAATACAATCCTGTCTCGGAGCTCTACGGACAATTCCTTCAACCTCATGGATTGGTTTTTGCTGTGCCATGCACTGTCAACTGTGGGGTCTTATATAGACAGGTGCCTTTCCAAATCATGTTCAATCAATTGAATTTACCACAGGTTGACTCCAATCAAGTTTGAGATGTTTCTACAAGATGATCAATGGAAACAGGATGCTAAATTTCGAGTCGCATAGCAAAGGGTCTGAATACTTATGTAAATAAGGTATTTCTGTTTTTATTTTTAATACATTTGCAAAATTTCTGTTTTTACCTTGTCATTATGGTTTATTGATGAGTTGGAACAAAAATGTGTAATCCATTTTATAATAGGGCTGTCACGTAACAAAATGTGGAAAAAGTAAAAGGGTCTGAATACTTTCCGGATGCACTGTTTATACAAGGGGGGACTCATTTGGGGGACTTATTTGGATGTAAGGTGAAGTGATGAAGACCTGAAACCAAACCAAGACTAAAAACTAAAAAAGTCAGTTTTATAATACTATGAATATTTTTCCTATAATTTGGGCCTTAAACAGAACCAACCTCCCAATGACACAGTAGATTAACTTTTTATTGGATGTCATTAAACTATCGATCTGGGGAGGTTTTCCTGTCTACTACAGTAGGATTAAAGCAATATTTATACTTAAATGTTTTCATTTGGTATATTCTTCTGACCTATCTTCAAAAGCTCAATGAATGTTGTTCTCCTTGAGAGGACTTTACTGAGAGTCTTCATCTGGATGTTGCCGTTGATGACTTTATCTGAGACAGAACTGAACGCAGAGCTTGCCACAACCATCCGCTCTTTAGCATCGTCTGACAAATGGTCAATCATTTTCAGATTTTCACCTGTAATACAAAACATAGTTAGTATGTTTAAGTGGACATTTGGAAAATGCACTCAAAATGTAAATACACTACATGACCAAAAGTATGTGGACACCTGCTCGTCAAACATCTCATTCCAAAATCATGGGCATTAATATGGAATTGGTCCCCCCTTTGCTGTCAGGCACTGATGTTGGGCTATTAAGCCTGGGTCACAGTCGGCATTCCAATTCATCCCAAAGATGTTCGATTGATTTGAGATCAGAGCTCTGTGCAGGCCAGTCAAGTTCTTCCACACTGATCTCGACAAAACATTTCTGTATGGACCTCGCTTTGTGCACGGGGGCATTGTCATGCTGAAACAGGAAAGGGCCTCCCCCAAACTGTTGTCACAAAGTTGGAAGCACAGAATCATCTAGAATGTCATTGTATGCTGTAGTGTTAAGATTTTCCTTCAATGGAACTAAGGGGCCTAGCCCGAACCATGAAAAACAGCCCCAAACCATTACTCATCCTCTACCAAACTTTACAGATAGCACTATACGTTGGGGCAGGTAGCGTTCTCCTGGCATCTGCCAAACCCAGATTTGTCCGTCGGACTGCCAGATGGTGAAGCGTGATTCATCACTACAGAGAACGTGTTTCCACTTCTGGAAACACGCTCTTCCAATGGCGGCGCTCTTAGGCGTCTGCTCGGCCATGAAAACCCATTTCATGAAGCTCCCGATGAACAGTTCTTGTGCTGACGTTGCTTCCAGAGGCAGTTTGGGACTCAGTAGTGAGTGTTGCAACCAAGGACAGACAATTTTTACGAGCTACAGTACTCAGCGGTCCCGTTCTATGAGCTTGTGTGGCCTACCACTTTGCGGCTGAGCCGTTGTTGCTCCTAGACATTTCCACTTTACAATAACAACACTTACAGTTGCCCGGGGCAGCTCCAGCAGGGCAGAAATTTGACGGACTGACTTGTTGGAAAGGTAGCATCCTATGATGGTGCCACGGTGAAAGTCACTGAGCTCTTCAGTAAGGCCATTCTACTGCCAATGTTTGTCTATGGAGATTGCATGGCTGTGTACTCAATTTTATACATCTGCCAGCAACGGGTGTGGCTGAAATAGCCGAATCCACTCATTTGAAGGGGTGTCCAAATACTTTTGTATATACTGTATAGTGTAGCTCTTAAGGAACATTTGGAAGTGACAGTTTTACATTTAATAGCCATTGTATATCCATTTTTCCATATACAACTGTGTTGAACATTCCCACCCAATGTTAGCCTTGATTGTATGTGGAAATGGTTAGAGCAGTGGAATTTCTTGAGAAAATTCACCTTGGACTTGAAAGACACTTTTGGCCATGGACCAGTTGAGAAGATGTTCCACTACACAGTCCTCCCCTTCCAGGTATTCTCCATTGCCAGTCTTGGGCCAGGACTTCATCACAATAGTAGATATTAGCCTCTCAAACTTGCTGAAGTCAACTTTTTTCAACCGTTCAAAGAGAGCCTCCTGAGAGATCCCCTGATCATGTCAAATTAAAATTGGAGATAAAAAAAAAAAGCATTTGTTTGATCATTACTTCCCGACAAACTCAATGCACAGCCTAATGATTAAGTAGCCTAATGATTAAGTAGCCTAGCGAATAAAAGGTCACTGGTTAAAATCCCTCAACTGACTAGGTAAAAAAAAAAACATGACCTTGAGCAAGGCACTTAACCCTAATTGCTCATGTAAATCGAGCGCCTGCTAATTGACGTAAATGTACATTTCCAGATTGAAAGTGAAACTTAATTTCTACAAGAGCTTTTCTCTACACCCACAATAACATCTGATAAACATGTGTATGTGACCAATACAATTTGATTTGATTTGAACGTTTTCAAAATAATGATGTTATTCATCTTGCCTGACAAATGACTGTGACTGCTTCCAAAGCGCATTTCTCCAATGAGTTCTCCAAGAATGGCAGCGTCTTGCTCACTTCCTCAATCTTATTGATATATATTTCAATTTGATGCATGGATGTTTCCTGATGGCCATACAAAATATGAATGAATTATGTACATACATATCTTTTTCATTGATGAACCTGTAGATGTACCCCTCTCACCTGTTTGAGTTTTCCTTCAAAATCATTCAAGAATGTATTTCTCCAATATTGGGTGAATTCTTCTGAACCAATTTTAAGTGAGATCAGCTTGTTCCAGACCTACAGGAAAAGGTTTTCACTACACTTCAGTTTTACTTTTATCAAACACTACAATTCCAATTCCAACTGTTCTGCAATAATAATAATACAAATATAATATTTATTTGTATCAATTATTTAATTTGGTAAAAACAAAAACTCTTACCTTAGTCTCAGACACGTATGCAAAATCAATGTTATTAACCAATTTGTTCTTGAATGTGATTCGCAGCCATTCCTTTATGATGGCCATAGTCTCCTTTAACTTCTCTTTGCGCGTGTTTTCCAAAAGGTTATTTGTCACTTCCTTCGTCTACAAGAATAGTAATTCATAACAAAAATATTCAGACTCATCAAATATTTATATCTTGGACAAATCACTCATTATATTACAATTCAGTTCAGCCTGGCTTAACATTAAATCGGTCTTGTAATGCGAAGCCAGACTGTATTGAAAATAAATTCAGACCATTTTGCTTTAGGAACCCCAATGTTGACTCTTTCCTTCTAAAAAAACCTATATAATTCAAGTTATGTACAGTATAGGATTTTAGAGACATACAACTTCTCCTCGAAAAATGGCTTTGAGAGATTCAAATAGGTACATTACAATATTAAATGCTTATTATCATTTCAAGCAAGGCCAACTTGTTTACCATTTATTGCACGATATTGAATTATATATATTTTTATATGTGCAGCACATTTTGATATTTACATCAGTTTGTAACACAGTATGTCCACCTGGAGTAAAGATCTTCATTATTCATCTGCCTACTCTTTTCTTGATTGAGTTATGAGATTACTAAAACGGAAACACATTTTTAATTTTTTGAGCAAAGAGCAAATGCACTGTAAAAGCAAAGGCATTGATTGAATTCATGGTTGTGTTTGGATATACCTGGAGATGGAAGGCCGTTTCTGCAATCAGACTGACAAGATCCAGGCAAACCAAATGAATCTCATGGTTCAAATTACTTTTCATATTCTTGCAAATGGTCTCCAGAAGGCTCACAGCTGCTTTAAGGCAAAAGTCTCCATATCTGTCGTCATGGCTGAAAACAACACGCTGGTTAGTGATGGTGAACAAGCATTTAATGTTAACCTTGAAACATGTCGTGGTGAGGATGTGCAAGACTAGTCTGTCTAATCCTTCTAGAAAATAACAGACAATTATCACTTCATGTATTTCAGTTTGAATTCCTTTGCTACTCAGATGGAATTGAGAACAAGTCTAAATATTGTGTTTGTTTTGAGACAGGTGTTACCTGTGCTGTTGTTCCTTAACTCTGCTGAAGAGCCATGACAACAAGTCCTTCACAGCCTGTCAGTAAAAAGAATGGCAGATGGTATGACAGAATGGCAGATGGTATGACAGAATGGCAGATGGTATGACAGAATGGCAGATGGTATGACAGAATGGCAGATGGTATGACAGAATGGCAGATGGTATGACAGAATGGCAGATGGTATGACAGAATGGCAGATGGTATGACAGAATGGCGGATGGTATGACAGAATGGCAGATGGTATGACAGAATGGCAGATGGTATGACAGAATGGCAGATGGTATGACAGAATGGCAGATGGTATGACAGAATGGCAGATGGTATGACAGAATGGCGGATGGTATGACAGAATGGCAGATGGTATGACAGAATGGCGGATGGTATGACAGAATGGCAGATGGTATGACAGAATGGCGGATGGTATGACAGAATGGCAGATGGTATGACAGAATGGCGGATGGTATGACAGAATGGCGGATGGTATGACAGAATGGCAGATGGTATGACAGAATGGCGGATGGTATGACAGAATGGCAGATGGTATGACAGAATGGCAGATGGTATGACAGAATGGCAGATGGTATGACAGAATGGCAGATGGTATGACAGAATGGCAGATGGTATGACAGAATGGCGGATGGTATGACAGAATGGCAGATGGTATGACAGAATGGCGGATGGTATGACAGAATGGCAGATGGTATGACAGAATGGCGGATGGTATGACAGAATGGCAGATGGTATGACAGAATGGCGGATGGTATGACAGAATGGCAGATGGTATGACAGAATGGCGGATGGTATGACAGAATGGCAGATGGTATGACAGAATGGCAGATGGTATGACAGAATGGCGGATGGTATGACAGAATGGCAGATGGTATGACAGAATGGCGGATGGTATGACAGAATGGCAGATGGTATGACAGAATGGCAGATGGTATGACAGAATGGCAGATGGTATGACAGAATGGCGGATGGTATGACAGAATGGCAGATGGTATGACAGAATGGCGGATGGTATGACAGAATGGCATGAATCCAAAACTGTTTCAGGATTCTGACCGCTTTTATGCAACAACATTTTTCACAGGAGTACAAATAACAATGTAAACACACACACACACACACATACACGCAAACACACACACACATCTATACAGTGCATTCGGAAAGTATTCACTTGACTTTATACACATTTTGTTACGTTACAGCCTTGTTATGTCCTCATCAATCTAAACACAATACCCCATAATGACAAAAACCGTATCGGATATTTTTGCTAAATTTATGGAAAATAAAATAAATGAAATATCACATTTATATAAGTATTCAGACCCTTTACTCAGAACTTTGTTGAAGCACCTTTGGCAGTGATTACAGCATTGAGTCTTCTTGGGTATGACGCTACAAGCTTGGCACACCTGTATTTGGGGAGTTTATCCCATTTTTCTCTGCAGATCCTCTCAAGCTCTGTCAGGTTGGATGGGGAGCGTTGCTGCACAGCTATTTTCAGGTCTCTCTAGAGATGTTCGATCGGGTTCAAGTCCGGGCTCTGGCTGGGCCACTCAAGGGCATTCAGAGACTTGTCACGAAGCCAGTCCTGCGTTGTCTTGGCTGTGTGCTTAGGATCGTTGTCCTGTTGGAAGGTGAACCTTCACCCACGTCTCAGGGCCTGAGCTCTGGAGCAGGTTTTCATCAAGGATCTCTCTGTAATTTGCTCTGCTCATCTTTCCCTCAATCTTGACCTGTCTAGAGTTCTGTTAGAGTGACCATCGGGTTCTTGGTCACCTCCCTGACCAAGGCCCTTCTCCCCCGATTGCTCAGTTTGGCCGGGAGGCCAGCTCTAGGAAGAGTCTTGGTGGTTCCAAACGTCTTCCTTTTAAGAACTGTGTTCTTGGGGACCTTCAATGCTGCAGAAATTTTTTGGTACCCTTCCCTAGATCTGTGCCTCATGGCTTGGTTTTTGCTCTGACATGCACTGTAAACTGTGGGGCCGGACCTTATATAGACAGGTGTGTGCCTTTCCAAATCATGTCCAATCAATTGAATTTACCACAGGTGGACTCCAATCAAGTTGTCCAATCAAATTGTATAAACATTTCAAGGATGAAAATTGTAAACAGGATGCACCTGAGTTCAACTTTGAGTATCATAGCAGGGTCTGAATACTTATGTAAATCAGGTATTTCTGTAAATTTGCAAACATTTCTAAAAATATATTTTCGCTTTGTATTGTTTTTATTTAACACTTTTTAGAATAAGGCTGAAACGTAACAAATGTGGAAAAAGTGTACAGTACCAGTCAAAAGTATGGATACACCTACTCATTCAAGAGTTTTTCTTTATTTGTACTATTTTCTACATTGTAAAATAATAGTGAATCGATCAAAACTATGAAATAACACATATGGAATAATGTAGTAACCAAAAAAATCAAAAAATATATTATATTTGAGATTCTTCAAAGTAGCCACCCTTTGCCTTGATGACTGCTTTGCACACGCCTGGCATTCTCTCAACCAGCTTCACCTGGAAGGCTTTTTCAAAAGTTTTGAAGGAGATCCCACATATGCTGAGCACTAGTTGTCTGCTTTTCCTTCACTCTGCAGTCCAACTCATCCCAAACAATCTCAATTGGGCTGATGTCGGGTGATTGTGGAGGCCAGGTCATCTGATGCAGCCCTCCATCACTCTCCTTCTTGGTCAAATAGCCCAAACCAGATGGGATTGCGTATCAGTGCAGAAATCACTGACAGTTTCATCAGCAAAGCACCCCCACTCCATCACACCCTGTCCTCCCTGCTTCACGGTGGGAACCACACATGCGGAGATCACCTACTCTGCATCTCACAAAGACACTGCAGTTGGAACCAAAAATCTCAAATTTGGACTCATCAGACCAATGGACAGATTTATACCGGTCTAATGTCCATTGCTCATGTTTCTTGGCCCAAACAAGTCTCTTCTTCTTATTGCTGTCCTTTAGTAGTGGTTTCTTTGCAGCAATTAGCTCATGAAGGCCTGATTCATGCAGTCTCCTCTGAACAGTTGACGTTGAGATGTGTCTGTTACTTGAACTCTGTGAAGCATTTATTTGGGCTGCAATCTGAGGTGCAGTTAATTCACGATTTCTGAGGTTGGTAACTCTAAATAACTCTGGGTCTTCCTTTCCTGTGGCGGTCCTCATGAGAGACAGTTTCATCATATGGTTTTTGCGACTACACTTGAAGAAACTTTCAAAGTTATACAATTTTTCCTTCATGTCTTAAAGTAATGATGGACTGTTGTTTCTCTTTGCTATTTGAGTTGTTATTTCCATAAAATGGACTTGGTCTTTTACCACAAAACCTTGTTACAACACAAATGATTGGCTCAAACGCATTACAAAGGAAAGAAAATGCACAAATCAACTTTTAGCAAGGCACACCTGTTAATTAAAATTATTCCAGGTGACTACCTCATTAAGCTGGTTGAGAGAATGCCAAGAGTGTGCAAAGCTGTCATCAGGGCAAAGGGTGACTACTTTGAAGAATCTCAAATATAAAATAGATTTTGATACGTTTAACATTTTTTTTGGTTACTACATGTTTCCATATGTGTTATTTCATAGTTTTGATGTCTTCACTATTATTCTACGATGTAGAAAATAATAAAAATAAAGAAAAACCCTGGAATGAGTAGGCGTGTCCAAACTTTCGACTGGTACTGTATATTAGTATGTATTTATGTATGTACAGTTGAAGTCAAAAGTTTACATACGCCTTAGCCAAATACATTTAAACTCTATTTTTCACAATTCCTGACATTTAATCAGAGTAAAAATTCCCTGTCTTAGGTCAGTTAGGATCACCACTTTAATTTAAGAATGTGAAATTTCAGAATAATAGTAGAGAGAATGATTTATTTCAGCTTTTATTTCTTTCATCACATTCCCAGTGGGTCAGAAGTTTACATACACTCAATTAGTATTTGGTAGCATTGCCTTCAAATTGTTTAATTTGGGTCAAACGTTTCGGGTAGCCTTCCACAAGCTTCCCAAAATAAGTTGGGTGAATTTTGGCCCATTCCTCCTGACAGAGCTGGTGTAACACAGTCAGGTTTGTTGGCCTCCTTGCTCGCACATACTTTTTCAGTTCTGCCCACAAATTGTCTATAGGATTGAGGTCAGGGCTTTGTCACGGACACTCCAATACCTTGACTTTGTTGTCCTTAAGACATTTTGCCACAACTTTGGAAGGATGCTTGGGGTCATTGTCCATTTGAAAGACCCATTTGCTACCAAGCTTTAACTTCCTGACTAATGTCTTGAGATGTTGCTTCAATACATCCACATAATTGTCCTACCTCATGATGCCATCTATTTTTGTGAAGTGCACCAGTCACTCCTGTAGCAAAGCACCCCCACAACATGATGCTGCCACCCCCCATGTTTCACGATCGGGATGGTGTTCTTCGGCTTGCAAGCCTCCCCCTTTTTCCTCCAAACATAACAATGGTCATTATGGCCAAACAGTTCTATTTTTGTTTCATCAGACCAGAGGACATTTCTCTCGTTTTACTGTGGATATTGTCACGACTTTCACCAAAGTTGTTCCCTCTCCTTGTTCAGGCGGCGTTCGGCGGTCGACGTCACCGGCTTTCTAGCCGCCACCGATCCATGTTTCATTTTTCCTTTTGTTTTGTCTGTTTACACACCTGGTTCCCATCTCATAATTATGTTCCTTATTTAACCCTCTGGTTTCCCTTTCTGTTTGTATGTGATTGTCTTTCGTGTATTCCAGTGTGTTGTATTTTGAACGGGATTTTGTTACGTTTTGGATTGAGTAAATCAGTGATTGTTACTCTTATCTGTGTCCTGCCCCTGACTCCTTCGCTATCTTTAGATAGACTCTGACAGATATAGATACTTTTGTATCTGTTTCCTCCAGCATCTTCACAAGGTTCTTTGCTGTTGTTCTGGGATTGATCTGCACTTTTCGCACCAAAGTACGTTCATCTCTAGGAGACAGAACACGTCTCCTTCCTGAGCCGTATGACGGCTGCGTGATCCCATGGTGTGTATACTTGCATATTATTGTTTGCACAGATGAACCTGGTACCTTCAGGCATTTGCAAATTGCTCCCAAGGATGAACCAGACTTGTGGAAGTCTACAATTTTTTTTCTGAAGTCTTGGCTGATTTCTTTTCATTTTCCCATGATGTCAAGCAAATTGGCACTGCGTTTGAAGGTAGGCCTTGAAATACATCCACATATGCACCTCCAATTAACTCAAACTATGTAAATGAGTCTGTCAAAAGCTTCTAAAGCCATGACATAATTTTCCGGAATTTTCCAAGCTGTTTAAAGGCACAGTCAACTTAGTGTATGTAAACTTCTGACCCACTGAAATTGTGATACATTGAATTATAAGTGAAATAATCTGTCTGTAAACAATTGTTGGAAAAATGACTTGTGTCATGCACAAAGTAGATGTCCTAAACGACTTGCCAAAACTATAGTTTGTTAACATGACATTTGTGGAGTGGTTGAAAAGCGAGTTTTAATGACTCCAAACTAAGTGTATGTAAATTTCCGACTACGACTGTATATATACACACACACACACACACACACACACACACACACACACACACACACACACACACAGTAAGTTCATAATAGCATGTTGTAAGATGTAGGATCTAATAAATCAAATGTCCATTTATAGCATAGCTTTTTAGTGCAGTCACATGAACTCCTACTGTTGAGTATGACATAAAACTAACATACAACAAAGAAATACAAAACACTTTTTCACTTTTCAAAAGGGAGGGAGATATGTACCTCATATTTATAGTTCTCCCTGGAAGTCAGACTAAACTGGAGGTGTTGAAGTGTGTCCAAGACATCAAGAGGGATGATTGACGCAAAGTTGAACAAGTTATCCAGCCCCAACAGACACATCCAAGAGCGAGTAACGAGACAGTCCATCGCCACAAGGTGCTTGTGTTTTTCCATGATTTGGATGGAATCCCTAATTTTCAAGAAGGCAAAACTCAGAGATTTAAAACAGCACCATGGACAAAACAAATACAGTGTCATAGGATAAATATTAGAATTGTTGGTTAAGTGCACAGAATAAAGTAGACCTATAATTAAGATCTGGACTGCAATGTGAAAGGTATGATTCTAGATATACTTATAGGATTTGATTTTAATTTCTACTAATAGTACTAGTATAAAAAAAAATTCAACCTGTTGTTGTAATTGGTTTAGACTTAACAATTTTATTGTCCATTCATTCCAAATTAATCTTAAGTGAAGCCTTCCCAATTACCTCAATCCCTGTGTTTCAAACATCGAGTCTGTGTAGCCTTCTGGTGTTTTGATCCCTTTCAACCCCGCCCAGATGTCACATTTTGGATTCATGGTCAGAGGAGCAGCCTCAAAAGGCTTGCTGTCCCCTCTAAGCAGATGCAGGAGGGGGATAACCAAGATCCACTTTTCAACTCCATGTTTTCTTGCAAAGTTGAATAGAGTCTCAATTGCCTCCGAAACCCTGAATGAGGAAGTAGACAACATCCATCTTCAGTTCAAGCTATTGACATTTTGTTCATTAGATTAGACACATTAGGAAGGTCTTTACTTTCGGTGGCTGCGGAAAGAAAATGATTTCTCACCTGATGTCACCTGGTAGCCCTTGTTTGAAATCTGTCCAGTATGCAAGGAAAACTTCTCTTGGCTTTTTAGGCAGGCAGAGTAACTCACACAGTTTAGAAATATGTCCACTGACATCTAAACTGTAATTGATGTGGACAACCAGGATAATAACTCCTAATTTCAGAGGATCAGAGAAAAAATCCTCACGCTTCTCATTCCCCTTTTGGTTCCCACCATCTAAAGCTTGCTGCATGAACTCTTTCAAAAGAGTTTTCACCTGAAAAAAGGAATGTACAATAAAGAGTCCTTACATTTACATTCATACGATAACAACTCCCAAGTATTTTGCGATTGAGTCATCAACATGTAAATAACAATATGGCTGACAGAATAGCTGAAACAACGGCATCTTCATAAGATGCGGTTAACAATAAATCTAAAAGCATTTATGAACACAAGTTATAAATCAATTTCGTTCATAAAAGCTACTTAATGACAGTTCCTCAAAATAGGAAAGCAAATCTACCTGTTCTTCTCCATACGGCAGATCCCATTTCTTTGGACCATCCACATGGAGGAAGGGGGATTTGTAATTGGTGAAGAACTGCTGGAGTTGAGTAAAGAAGTTCCTGATGTTCACGTCACTCCATGTTTGAAGGAGATTGAAAATGTTTCCCAGCATCACCTTTCCAGCCAGCTGTCTGCCCGTCACTACCGTTTCCTTGCAGTCATCCCACCATGCAAACTTGTTTTTGCAGCGTGATATCCAACTTTGGTCAGGTTCTGTGCGTATGATATCATCATATTGGTGCCACTCCCCTATGAGATTTTTTTTGTTGATCAGTATAGTATTTATGGCTTCAATGTCATTTCATATACATTCCACATAGAAGTGGAAAAGGCACCCTGATTAGCATAGTGTGTGTGTGTGGGGGTGTGTGTGTGTGTGTGTGGTGTCTTGTTAGTTATATAATAGTCGAACATTACCGTCATGTGTCAAAAGATCCTCTTTGACGAACAGGCACCTGTTGGCATGTTGCTTTGCATCCTTTAGGTAGATGTGCTCATATTTATACTCATATGAGTTGTCTTTTCTCTTGCAGACAACATACTTGTAAGGTATGGAGACACCAACATTCTTTTTAGGGGTCACCATTCGTCCTTCAACAAGAAATCCATTCTCTCCTAAATTCCTTTAAAGTGGATGATGAAAAATAAGCAACATTTTCTAAATGAAGTTATCGGCTCATAAGAAATTACAATGTTTATTGTCGGACAACTGTTTCACACTATCACTCCAAAAACAAGTCGCAGAAACATATAATACAATGACTTGTCTAAGACATACCAATCAGAGTTAATGATATGAAAAGTCACATCAATTATTAGACATTAAATACATTGGTGTCAACAAAGGGAGAAAAAAATGAATCCTTACCCTGTGATTTCCATTTCCAAACCATTTGTTTCCCAGGTCTCAAAAAGACTTCCTGATCTCAAACAAACTATGTCTTTTGCTGGGTCCAACTTGAAACGCTTGGATACAACAGCGTGAAAATAAATGGTAAGGTTATCCTTACCAGGACCATGATGCACTTTGGTTGGGCTGTAAAGAGAAAAAAAAGACAAAACCCAGTATCAGTAAATATCAAGGTTCCCATAACAAAGACTTGAGTAAAGAATGAGGGGTAGTTTGAACTAATGTTTGGTGAAGATGTATCTGTGACAGTTTAAAATATTAGCAGGGCTCCACACTAATGTTTGGTGAAGATGTATCTGTGACAGTTTAAAATATTAGCAGGGCTCCAGACTAATGTTTGGTGAAGATGTATCTGTGACAGTTTAAAATATTAGCAGGGCTCCAGACTAATGTTTGGTGAAGATGTATCTGTGACAGTTTAAAATATTAGCAGGGCTCCAGACTAATGTTTGGTGAAGATGTATCTGTGACAGTTTAAAATATTAGCAGGGCTCCAGACTAATGTTTGGTGAAAATGTATCTGTGACAGTTTAAAATATTAGCAGGGCTCCAGACTAATGTTTGGTGAAGATGTATCTGTGACAGTTTAAAATATTAGCAGGGCTCCAGACTAATCTTTTCGCCCGGTAGCACTGCTTTTTCAGTTGGTAGCACTCGACCATGATTTGGTAGCACTACTTTTTCAGTTGGTAGCACTCGACCATGATTTGGTAGCACTACTTTTTCAGTTGGTAGCACTCGACCATGATTTGGTAGTACTACTTTTTCAGTTGGTAGCACTCAACCATGATTTGGTAGCACTGCTTCTTCAGTTGGTAGCACTCGACCATGATTTGGTAGCACTGCTTTTTCAGTTGGTAGCACTCGACCATGATTTGGTAGCACTGCTTTTTCAGTTGGTAGCACTCAACCATGATTTGGTAGCACTGCTTTTTCAGTTGGTAGCACTCGACCATGATTTGGTAGCACTACTTTTTCAGTTGGTAGCACTCGACCATGATTTGGTAGCACTACTTTTTCAGTTGGTAGCACTCGACCATGACTTGGTAGCACTGCTTTTTCAGTTGGTAGCACTCGACCATGATTTGGTAGCACTACTTTTTCAGTTGGTAGCACTCGACCATGATTTGGTAGCACTGCTTTTTCAGTTGGTAGCACTCGACCATGATTTGGTAGCACTACTTTTTCAGTTGGTAGCACTCGACCATGATTTGGTAGCACTACTTTTTCAGTTGGTAGCACTCGACCATGATTTGGTAGCACTACTTTTTCAGTTGGTAGCACTCAACCATGATTTGGTAGCACTACTTTTTCAGTTGGTAGCACTCAACCATGATTTGGTAGCACTGCTTCTTCAGTTGGTAGCACTCGACCATGATTTGGTAGCACTGCTTTTTCAGTTGGTAGCACTCGACCATGATTTGGTAGCACTGCTTTTTCAGTTGGTAGCACTCGACCATGATTTGGTAGCACTGCTTTTTCAGTTGGTAGCACTCGACCATGATTTGGTAGCACTACTTTTTCAGTTGGTAGCACTCGACCATGATTTGGTAGCACTACTTTTTCAGTTGGTAGCACTCGACCATGACTTGGTAGCACTGCTTTTTCAGTTGGTAGCACTCGACCATGATTTGGTAGCACTACTTTTTCAGTTGGTAGCACTCGACCATGATTTGGTAGCACTGCTTTTTCAGTTGGTAGCACTCGACCATGATTTGGTAGCACTACTTTTTCAGTTGGTAGCACTCGACCATGATTTGGTAGCACTACTTTTTCAGTTGGTAGCACTCGACCATGATTTGGTAGCACTACTTTTTCAGTTGGTAGCACTCGACCATGATTTGGTAGCACTACTTTTTCAGTTGGTAGCACTCAACCATGATTTGGTAGCACTGCTTCTTCAGTTGGTAGCACTCGACCATGATTTGGTAGCACTGCTTTTTCAGTTGGTAGCACTCGACCATGATTTGGTAGCACTGCTTTTTCAGTTGGTAGCACTTGACCATGATTTGGTAGCACTGCTTTTTCAGTTGGTAGCACTTGACCTTGATTTGGTAGCACTGCTTTTTCAGTTGGTAGCACTCTACCATGATTTGGTGGCACTGCTTTTTCAGTTGGTAGCACTTGACCTTGATTTGGTAGCACTGCTTTTTCAGTTGGTAGCACTTGACCTTGATTTGGTAGCACTGCTTTTTCAGTTGGTAGCACTCAACCATGATTTGGTGGCACTCGACCATGATTTGGTAGCACTGCTTTTTCAGTTGGTAGCACTCAACCATGATTTGGTGGCACTCGACCATGATTTGGTAGCACTGCTTTTTCAGTTGGTAGCACTTGACCTTGATTTGGTAGCACTTGACCATGATTTGGTAGCACTGCTTTTTCAGTTGGTAGCACTCAACCATGATTTGGTGGCACTCGACCTTGATTTGGTAGCACTGCTTTTTCAGTTGGTAGCACTCAACCATGATTTGGTAGCACTTGACCTTGATTTGGTAGCACTGCTTTTTCAGTTGGTAGCACTCAACCATGATTTGGTGGCACTCGACCATGATTTGGTAGCACTGCTTTTTCAGTTGGTAGCACTCAAGAATGATTTGGTGGCACTCGACCATGATTTGGTAGCACTGCTTTTCAGTTGGTAGCACTTGACCTTGATTTGGTAGCACTTGACCATGATTTGGTAGCACTGCTTTTTCAGTTGGTAGCACTCAACCATGATTTGGTGGCACTCGAAAACTTTTACTATAGAAAAATGTGTAATCTTATAAGGTAATTCACAATGATTAATAAGAAGTGTAATAAACTACTGAGATGGTATTCAATAAATAAGTTGTTACATCTAACACGTCCAAGCAAGAATGCATGATTAAGATATTTTGATATGCAACCTAATTCAGTGATTGTCATGAATTTTGGGTTGACAATTAGGCTATTATTGTTATAAAATAGGCCTAAAGAATGATTTTGTGGGGTTCAATAGAGATTTGCCTTCATCTTTACCTGCACTAATATGACATATTGGACTAATTCAATTGCTGCTAATTCACCAACTGCGGAAGTGGGAACTCTATCAAATCTATGTTTTGTTTTTTTGCCAAATTCCGTTTAGTTTTTCACAACAAAAAAAAATGTTTTTTTTTTGTTATACCAGGTTTTGATTTTCAGGTATTTCTAGAAATCACGCTTTTTTTGTTAGAAAAACAACAATGCTTACACCACATCAGGAGACAATTTGAGGTATTGGAAAAATGTAAGATATTTTGATTTTGGAGTGTAGTCAGGGGTGAAAGTAGATTTAATTTCTTCCCAATACGGGACCTCCTAAAGTATGTGTGCACGCGCTTGCGTGTGAGCCTAGTCGTAAAGATTTTTAATTTATCCTTTTAAAATGTATTACCTTTTATTGTGGCAGAAACACAACCATATGTTTTCATCTGATTGTCAAACAATAATTGCCCAGCCTCCAAACAGTGGTGAATGAAGAAAAGAGACATATTTTATACAAAACACCAAAAAGTTTAAAGACATTTGCAAATTGTCATTAGACCAGAATGGATGTGTCCACTGCTGTCCACAAACGTCTCAGTGTCAGCCAATCATCTCTGTCTTAGCAAAGTGTCAACGTTCTCATCAAATCACACTGCATTTTGGAGCGTAGCCTATACCAACCGTTTTCAAGTCCATTCACACGTTTCATGCCTCTATCATGCGGCAATGATAAATAATGGTGTAAAGTCTACAGTTTTCTTGACATTTTACTATAATGAATTGTGATAGCCTCATGTTTTACCGGTACTGCATACCCCCACTATTTATTTTGTACTCGATCGTACCGCCTTACTTTCACCCCTGAGTGTACAGTAGTTACCCTTTAATTCCAGTGCACACCTAGCAAGAGGCTGTTGTTTAGCTGTGTTTTTGTAGTGCACATGTGATGATAGAGTTTGCAAGACAAATACCCACTGGATTTAAAAAAAATAATCATGATATAATTCTGCCATTAGCTACTTTCTAGTTTTTGGGAAAGCCTTTCTCCATCTACCAGAAGACAAAAATCATTAGCATCCCTAACGGCTACAGCACACACAGATGAGACCGGGGCAGTCCCATCTCATTGCCTCGTTAGAAAGTTACAGGAAATAATAATTACTGATGCATTCGGTTCATGTCTTATTTTATCAACTTGGGCAAATTCATTCATTTTCTAATTCAATACATGTAATTGATTTCCTACTACCAGCCTCTTCGTCTCTGATACTAGCTCTGTATTTATCTCAAAGCCATAAGATTAATCTCGATCATTAAACAGTGTAAAACAGGCACAGGACAGACACTTTCATTACAGGAGTCATGAGGATAAATCACCTTACCGTTTGACCAAATCAGTCAAGTCAAAGGGTGGCCAAATGCGACTGTACTGTCACAGCCAGTAGCCCTGTATTAGACACATTCAATCTATGACAGACACTTACAATTGGGGAGGCTGTGACTGCTTTTCCGTGTTTTCGTTCTTTGTTTCTTCCTGTCTTGTGTTTGACTTATCTGTTGGGTCATCAGTTGATACTTGGGATTGGTCAACAAACGGCTGTGAGTTTGCTTCATCCTTGGTACACTTGTCACTCTGGTTACTGGATGTCTGTTGTTCATTCATGACTCCAGCTTCCTTGCTCCCTTCAGGGCTCCCTTCCTTGCTCCCTTCAGGGCTCCCTTCAGGGCTCCCTTCCTTGCTCCCTTCAGGGCTCCTGGAAAGCAGGAGGTTCCCAAATGTCAAAATATTCTGAAGTTCAAAACATCTAAAACAAACTACTTTCATAATTACATTGTGTTATAATATTAATTCCCCCAACAAATTGTAATAGTTTAAGCATTACTTGTTCCTTCCCATGAAGTCTGTTGTGACGTCTATGTAAAATGTGCATTGAATAGTTTAATTTGATTTGACAAGTAACATGGTTTAATTGAAAGGACCAATTTAATATATAAACTTACATTTGGGTTGGCTTTTTCTGCTTGTCCTTATTTTTTTGGGATTCCACCTGCTGGAAGTCTTCGTCATTGCTTTGGTTTGGTGGACTATCTTCCTTTGCAGTTGGGGAATCAGCAGTAGATGACTTAGAAGCATCACCACCACCATAATCACTCTGCTTCTCTGGTTCCTTGTGTTTGCTTGGAAGCCTCTTGTCTTGATTCTCCACGCTTATTGATAAAAGTACAAACGTGTTTCAAAAGATGCAGTTCAATATATAAATATATATGATAAATCATAATCGAATAGAGAGATATTGATTACCTCTGCTTCCTCTTTACTGTTCTTGTCTCTGTGGTTTCTCCCATCAGAGCTTCTTTATATGACAGCTGTCTTACTGGTTGAGTTGGGACTGAGGCAGGTCCTGTGTTCTGATCTGTTGTCTCATGTGTGGATGAGGCAGTCTTCTCAGGCAAGTCTTCTTTTACTGAACTAGGTTGGGTTTGGCTTGTGTTTGACTCGTCCAGCGGTTCACTTTCATTTACCTTTGATGGACCCTCGGGTTGGTCTTCCGTGGTTGTCTGGTACGGGGATGGGATAAGAGAGGTTGGAAGTTTGGAGGGTACGGTTGGAGTGGCAGCAGGAGTGGCAGTGTTCTTAGGTGGAGTTCCTGTAGGGGGAACATCCACCGCTGCACAGCTCTCACTCCCAGACGACTCCTCTTTCTGATGTGTGTCTGTTGTCAGCTCAGTGTTGCTGGGGGAGTCTTCACTCTATGTACAAACAAAAGTGTTATAGAATTGTATTTTCAAATATAACACATTTCAGACAAACAAAACAAATAAAAAACTGTGCATATACCCTCTACACTCTACTGGATACACACTCTACAATCTATACTCTACTGCATACACACTCCACACTACTGCATATACACTCTACACTCTACTGCATATACACTCTACTCTACTGCATATACACTCTATACTGTATACTCTACTGAATATACACTCTATACTCAATACCCTAATGCATATACACCCTGAATAATGCATACACTACTGAATATACACCCTAAACTCTACTGGATATACACTCTACAATCTATACTCGACTGCATACACACTCTACTCTACTGCATATAAACTATTTTTTATCCTCCAATAATCAGTATCGGCGTTGAATCATAATCGGTCGACCTCTATACTCTATACTCCACTGCATACACACTCTATACTGTATACTCTACTGAATATACACTCTATACTCTACTGAATATACACACTATACTCTACTGGATATCCACTCTATACTCTACTGAATATACACTCTATACTCTACTGAATATACACTCTATACTCTACTGAATATACACTCTATACTCTACTGAATGTACACTCAATACTCTACTGAATATACACTATATACTCTATACTCTACTGAATATACACACTATACTCTACTGGATATCCACACTATACTCTACTGGATATACACTCTACAATCCATACTCTACTGCATACACACTCTACTCTACTGCATATACATTCTATACTCTACTGGATATACATTCTATACTCGACTGGATATACACTCTATACTACACTGCATAAACACTCTATACTCTACTGCATATACACTCTATAATCAATACTCTACTGAATATACACACTCTACTCTACTGCATATACATTCTAAACTCTATACTCTACTGGATATACACACTCTACTCTACTGCATATACACACTCCATACTCAATACTCTACTGAATATACACTACACTATCTATACTCTACTGCATATACACCATACTCTACTGCATATACACTCTATACTATACTGGATATACACTCTATACTGTATAATCTACTGCATATGCACTCTATACTTTACTGCATATACATTATATTCTCTACTGCATTTACACTCTATACTCAATACTCCACTGCATATACACTCTATACTCTACTGCATATACACTCTATAATCAATACTCTACTGAATATACACACTCTACTCTACTGCATATACATTCTAAACTCTATACTCTACTGGATATACACACTCTACTCTACTGCATATACACACTCCATACTCAATACTCTACAGAATACACACTACACTATCTATACTCTACTGCATATACACTCTACTCTACTGCATATACACTCTATACTCTACCACATATACACTCTATACTCTACTGCATATACACTATATACTCTACGGCATATACACTCTATACTGTATAATCTACTGCATATACACTCTATACTTTACTGCATATACATTATATTCTCTACTGCATTTACACTCTATACTCAATACTCCACTGCATATACACTCTATACTCTGCTGGGTATACACTCTATAATCTACTGAAAGTATACTCTACACTCTACTGCATACACACTCTATACTCAATACTCAACTGAATATACACTAATTACTCTACTGAATATACACTGTATACTCTACTGAATATACACACTATACTCTACTGACTATACACTCTATACTCCACACACTACTGCATATACACTCTATATTCTACTGCAAACAAACTCTATACTCAATACTCTACAGAATACACACTACACAATCTATACTCTACTGCATATACACTCTATACGGTATAATCTACTGAATATACACTCTATACTCTACTGGATATACAGTCCATAATCGACTGCATACAAACTCTATACTCAATACTCTACAGAATACACACTACACTATCTATACTCTACTGCATATACACTCTACTCTACTGCATATACACTCTATACTCTACCACATATACACTCTATACTCTACTGCATATACATTCTATACTCTACTGGATACACTCTATACTCTATACTCCACTGCATATACACTCTATACTCTACTGGATATACACTCTATTATCTACTGAAAGTATACTCTACACTCTACTGCATACACACTCTATACTGAACTGAATATACACTCATTACTCTACTGCATATACACTATATACTCTACTGCATATACATTCTATACTCTACTGCATATACACTCTACTCTACTGCATATACACTCTATACTCTACCGCATATACACTCTATACTCTACTGCATGTACATTCTATAGTCTACTGGATATACACTCTACAATCTATACTCCACTGCATACACACTCTATACTCTATACTCAACTGAATATACACTCATTACTCTACTGCATATACACTATACACTCTACTGCATATAAACTCTATACTCTACTGCATATACACTCTATACTTTACTGCCTATACACTCTATACTCGATACTCTACTGCATATACATTCTATACTCTATAGTCTATACTCCACTGCATATACACTCTATACTCCACTGCATACGCACTCTATACTCAACTGAATATACACTCATTACTCTACTGCATATACACTATACACTCTACTGCATATAAACTCTATACTCTACTACATATACACTCTATACAATACTGGATATACTCTATACTCTACTGGATATACACTCTATACTTTACTGCCTATACACTCTATACTCGATACTCTACTGCATATACATTCTATACTCTACTGCATATACATTCTATACTCTATAGTCTATACTCCACTGCATATACACTCTATACTCCACTGCATACGCACTCTATACTCAACTGAATATACACTCATTACTCTACTGCATATACACTATACACTCTACTGCATATAAACTCTATACTCTACTACATATACACTCTATACAATACTGGATATACTCTATACTCTACTGGATATACACTCTATACTTTACTGCCTATACACTCTATACTCGATACTCTACTGCATATACATTCTATACTCTACTGGATATACACTCTATTATCTACTGAAAGCATACTCTACACTCTACTGTATACACACTCTATACTCAACTGAATATACACTCTATACTCTACTGGATATACACTCTATACTCCAAACATTACTGCATATACACTCTATATTCTACTGCATATACACTCTATACTGTATACTCTACTGAATATACACTATATACTCTACTGGATATACACTCTATAATCTACTGCATACAAACTCTATACTCAATACTCTACAGAATACACACTACACTATCTACACTCTACTGCATTAACACTCTACTCTACTGCATATACACTCTATACTCTACCTCATATACACTCTATACTCTATAGTCTACTGCATATACATTCTATACTCTACTGGATATACACCCTACAATCTATACTCCACTGCATACACGCTCTATACTCTACTGGGTATACACTCTATAATCTACTGAAAGTATATTCTATACTCTACTGCATACACACTCTATACTCAATACTCAACTGAATATACACTAATTACTCTACTGAATATACACTATATACTCTACTGGATATACACTCTATAATCTACTGCATACAAACTCTATACTCAATACTCTACAGAATACACACTACACTATCTACACTCTACTGCATTAACACTCTACTCTACTGCATATACACTCTATACTCTACCTCATATACACTCTATACTCTATAGTCTACTGCATATACATTCTATACTCTACTGGATATACACCCTACAATCTATACTCCACTGCATACACGCTCTATACTCTACTGGGTATACACTCTATAATCTACTGAAAGTATATTCTATACTCTACTGCATACACACTATCATCAATACTCAACTGAATATACACTAATTACTCTACTGAATATACACTCTATACTCTACTGAATATGCACTCTCTACTCTACTGACTATACACTCTATACTCTACTACATACACACTCTATACTCAATACTCTACTGAATATACACCCTATACTCTACTGGATACACTCTATAATCTATACTCCACTGCATATACACTCTATACTCTACTGGGTATACACTCTATAATCTACTGAAAGTATACTCTACACTCTACTGCATACACACTCTATACTCAATACTCAACTGAATATACACTAATTACATGAGAAATTCTGTTTTTCCATCGGACCCAAGCTTATATGCAACTATACATACAATACATATCAGCACATTTCAGGGCGGTAGCGTAGCATAGCGGTTAGAGCGTTGGACTGGTAACCGCGAGCTGACAAGGTACAACTTTGTCGTTCAGCCTCTGAACCCACCGTCATTGAAAATACGATTTTTTATTTAACTGACTTGCCGAATAAAAATGGCCCTTATGCCTAAAATTAACGCAATAAACAAATACAAATGAAATTAAATATCTATGCATGTTTATTTTCCCCCATTAAAAACACTTGCATGTCTGTCTAGGTTGGAACTATTAAAATACAGTAAAACATTTTAATTCTGAACTGGAATAAACTGATTAATCACATCACACAGATGAATAACAGAACACACACAGGCTTTTTGATAGTGCAACCCTAAGTAACAGTACAGAGGAAAAATGATCAGGCCTACTGTACATTTACTGTAGACATTATTGTTGAAAGAAAGTCTAGGTTGGAACTGTTGCTGTTAAAATACAATACATATGTTTTATTCTGAACTGGAATTAACTGATTGATCACATCACACAGATGTAGACCAGAAAACACACACACACACACACACACAACACAGTCCTAATGAGAGCATGTCTATTCTGGGCTCTGTTTTTGACAGTACAACACTGACGTCATGCTCAGCCTTGAAACTGTTTCTGTTCTTGTTTTCTAAGTATGTCAGAGTTGAGAACCCTGACTCACATAGGTATGTGGTGCCAAACTGGACCAGAACATCTCCTGCTTTCTCAGTCAGGTAGGAGACCACTTCCTGCTGTAGATGAGCAACCCAGAACTGTGTGAGTGTGTTTGCCTCAAAAAGCATCTTACTTCAATCAGTTTGTTCCCGTTAAGAATAACTATTATTATTGTATTTTAACAGCAAAATTGAGAGCATCCTGTTGAGCTGTATCCCCGCCTGGTACGACAACTGCAACGCCCACAACCGCAGGACTTTCCAGAGGGGCAAACTATAGCGGGGTGAACAGGCATGATAGGCACTGCCAGCCCTCCAGGACACCTACAGCCCCTGATGTCACAGGAAGGACAAAATGATCATCAAGGACAACAACCAACCGAGCCACTGCCGGTTCACCCCGCTATCGTCCAGAAGGCGAGGTCAGTACAGGTGCATCAAAGCTGGGACAGAGAGACTGAAAAGCAGCTTCTATCTCAAGGCCATCAGACTGTTAAACAGCCATCACTAACACAGAGAGGCTGTTGCCTACATACAGACTTGGAATCATTGGCCACTTTAATAAATGGATCACTAGTCACTTTAATAATGCCACTTTAATGTTTACATATCTTGTATTACACATCTCACATGTATATACTGTATTTTATACTATCTATTGCATCTTGTCTATGCTCGTTGTTCATCACTCATCCATATATTTATATGTATGTATACTTATTCCATCCCTTTACTTAGATGTGTGTGTATTAGGTAGTTGTTGTGGAATTGTTAAGATTACTTGTTAGATATTACTGCACTGTCTGAACTAGAAGCACAAGCATTTTGCATCACTCGCAATAACATCTGCTAACCATGTGTATGTGACCAATAAAATTGATTTGATTTGAAGCTGTAAAACTTTTTGAGGATCTGAGGACCCATGCCAAATATTTTTAGTCTCCTGAGTGGGAATAGACTTTGTGTGAGTTTGTACAGCCTATCCCAGCTCCCAGAGAACCCCGCTTACCACCTCCGGAGCGATATTCGGGGAATCCTGGTACCTGCCGGGGTTATCTTTCTCAGTGCTCGCTTATTTTTGAGCTACTGCCATCTTCGTTGCCATCAGACAGATCGAAGATAGCGAATATTATTACACTAATGTCGGGAAGGGCGCTCTCCGGGGCTACGGCAGTTTGGGAGAAACAATCTGCCATTTGTGGTCATCTGGAGGAATTCATGGCAGAAGTGAGAAAGGTATTTGAGCTTGGTATTCCCACGCAGCCTCTCTCTGTGCCCATGGATGCTAGGGCACTGGACAGCCTCTCTATAGGGCAAGTCACCCATAGTACTGTGCCCTTTCAAATATGGGTTTCTGGTAACCACAGTGAGACAAGACAGTTCCTCCTCATTGCATCTCCCCATGTTCTGGTTGTTTTGGGATTTTCCTGGCCTCTAAAGCACAATCCAATGATTGATTGGACCACAAGCTCCATCCTGGGTTGTAGCCCATTTTGCCATTCCCACTGCCCTCAAGCAGCACAGACTTCCTCAAGTCATCTTCTTCTGGATGTTACCAAGACTGTGGATGTCTCTGCTATCCCCACAGACTGCCATGACCTCCTGGAAGTGTTCCGTAAGGCACGTGCTACTTCCCTTCCCCCGCACCGTCCTTAGGATTGTGCCATTGATCTTCTCCCAGGCACTACACCAACTCGGGGTAGATTGTATTCTCTGTCTGGCCCGGAGACCAAAGCTATGGAGGAGTACATAGAGGAGTCTCTGGCCACAATGGCCCCCCTCTCGGCACTCACTTCTCCCAAGGTACCGTTCAAATGGTCTCCAGCTGTCGACAAAGCCTTTGTGGACCTGAAGCACAACAGCACCCATCCTCATCCATCCGGACCCCTAGCGTCAATTTGTGGTGGAAGTGGATGCTTCGGATGTTGGAGTTGGGCCACTACTGAAAGGAACTACGTTGTTGGCAACCCGAGAACTCCTGGCGGGGAAGATGGCGTTGGAGGAGTGGAGGCACTGGCTGGAAGGAGCAGAACAGCCATTCCTGGTCTGGACTGAGTACAGCCAAGTGCCTCAACTCCAGGCAGACACGGTGGGCCCTCCTGTTTACCAAATTTAACTTCACCATCTCCTACCACCCAGGGTCAAAGAATGTGAAGCCTGACGCCCTCTCCCACCTATACAGTTCCTCTGCCACACCTTCGACCTCTGAAACCATTCTCCCTACCTCATGCCTTGCTGCCACTGTGGATTGAGGTATTGAGAACCTGGTCCGCGAGGCACAACGCTCCCAACCTGGACCTGAAGGGGGCCCGGCTAACCGGCTGTTAGTCCCTAATCCAGTCCGGTCCCGGGTCCTGGAATGTGCTCATTCCTCCAGGCTGACCTGTCATCCAGGGTTCGGTCATACACTAGCCTTCCTTTGACAATGTTTCTGGTGGCCCACAATGGTCCCTAATGTCTCTGCCTTCGTTGCCACATGCACAGTATGCTCAGAACAAGCCTACACGGCAAGCTCCTTCTGGCCTCCTTCAGTCACTACCGGTCCCTCATCGTCCCTGGTCTCATATATCTCTGGACTTTGTCACTGGGCTCCCTCCGTCTGATGGCAACGCTGTCATTCTGACGGTAGTCGATCGGTACTCCAAGGCCACCCATTTCATCCCTCTCCCCAAACTACCTTCTGCCAAGGAGACGGCCCAGCTTATAGTGCAGCATGTCTTCTGGATCCATGGACTCTCGGTAGACATGGTCTCAGATTGGGGTTCTTGTCTCAGTTCTGGGAGGCGTTCTGCACCCTTATTGGGTCGTCGGCCAGTCTCTCATCCGGATTCCATCCCCAAACTAACGGTCAGTCGGAGCGAGCCAACCAAGACCTGGAGACCACCTTAAGGTACCTGGTTTCAACCAACCCCACTACCTGCAGCCGTCAACTGGTCTGGGTGGAGTATGCCCGGAACACCATTCCCAGTTCTGCCACGGGACTCACCCCATGGAGCACTTCTTTGCGAGGCATTGGAAATCCTCCCTGGTCTTTGTGGTTGAATCTGTATTTGAAATTTACTGCTCGACTTACAGATCATTGTATGTGTGGGGTACGAAGATGTCATGTTAAACACTATTATTGTACACAGTGAGTCCATGCAACTTATTGTGACTTGTTAAATACATTTTTACTCCTGAAATTAAATAGGCTTGCCATAATAGAGGGGTTGCGTACTTATTGACTCAAACCATTTCAGCTTTTCATTTTTAATTAATTTGTAAAAAATTCCTGAAAACCTCATTTCACTTTGACATTATGGGGTATTATGTGTAGGCCAGTGACACACAATCATAATTGAATTAATTTAAAACTCCCCCTGCAGCAAGTTGTGGCAATTTTCAGACAGGTTGTGGCAAGGAGGAAACCGACGCCTTTGCAGCCTGAAGGGAGGATGTTTCATGTACTTCTTGGTCACAGGGGGACACAAGTGTTCTGCTGATTGGGCTGAGTGCTTTGGGACGCTAGAGATTAAATGACGTTGGGGCTAGAAGTCCAGTAGAATGGTAGCCTGACTACCCATCCACACTAGCGTTTCTTATGGAGCCATTAAAAGCGCAGAGGAATTCAATTCAGGATGAGTTGTCAGGCAAGTAGAATGGAAGGAAAACAGCAGTGGGAGTATAGTAGACATGATTGTGTAGCAGCATTGGAGTCCATTCGAATTAAAGACATTCAATTCAGGAAGTGATTTGAATGAAAAATCTCAAGACTAAACAACATTAGGAAGAACTTTGCTTTTGCGGTGGAAAATTAGGTTGACAAGATTGCGGATGACTCACTTTATTATAAGCATACAAAGACACACGCGCACACACCACATGCAAACGGCTTGCGCAGTACGGGTTACAGGTTCATGTGAAACAAACCAACCCTCTTTCTATTAAATTCGTAGAGCTCTGTAAACCACTCTTAAGGTGGCACTAGGAGCAGTTGAAACTCCCATTAAACATGACAGGATAGGAGAAAAAGACAAACTGAACTAACTGACACTTTGTGACAGTTCCTTTTCTTTTTTCTCTGACTTTGTAGCGGATTCTATTGTTGTGAAACTAAAGGTCCAACAACAACATCCCTGTCCAATAATACTTTTGTCAGTTTGTCAAAGGACTCATTTGCTGGTTATGCCTATTTGTAAACTACCTTCATCTAGTTGGACTAGACAATCTGAACCCTCTCTTTCTAAAATGATCAATTGTTGCAACCATATTACTAGCCTGTCCAACCTCTCATATCATCGGAGATCGCTAAAGATTGGAAAGCTGCCATGGTCATCCCCTCTTCAAAGGAGGAGACACTCTAGACCCGAAATGTTACAGGCCTATGTCTATCCTACCCTGCCTTTCAAAGATCTTCGAAAGCCAAGTTAACAAACAGATCACCGGTAATTTTGAATCCCACCGTACCTTCTCCGCTATGCAATCTGGTTTTCGAGCTCGTCATGGGTGCACCTCAGCCACACTCAAGGTCCTAAATGATATCATAACCGCCATCGATAAAAGACAGTACTGTGCAGTCGTCTTCATTGACCTGGCCAAGGCTTTCGACTCTCTCAATCACCACATTATTTTCGGCAGACTCAACAGCCTTGGTTTCTCAAATGACTGCCTCGCCTGGTTCACCAACTACTTCTCAGAGTTCAGTGTGTCAAATCGGAGGGCCTGTTGTCCAGACCTCTGGCAGTCTCTATGGGGGTGCCACAGGGTTCAATTCTCAGGCTGACTCTTTTCTATGTATAAGTCAATGATGTTGCTCTTGCTACTGGTGATTCTCTGATCCACCTCTACGCAGACGACTCCGTTCTGTATACTTCTGGCCCTTCTTTGGACACTGTGCTAACAAACCTCCAGACGAGCTTCAATGGCATACAACACTCCTTCCGTGGCCTCCGACTGCACTTAAATGCAAGTAAAACTAAATGCATGCTCTTCAACCGATCGCTACCCGCCCGTCTAGCATCACTACTCTGGACTGTTCTGACTTAGAAAATGTGGACAACTACAAATACCTAGGTGTCTGGTTAGACTGTAAACTCTCCTTCCAGACTCACGCTAAGCATCTCCAATCCAAAATTATATCTAGAATTGCCTTCCTACTTCGTAACAAAGCCTCCTTCACTTATGCTGCTAAACATACCCTCGTAAAACTGACTATCCTACCGATCCTTGACTTCGATGATGTCATTTACAAAATAGCCTCCAACACTCTACTTAGCAAATTGGATGTAGTCTATCACAGTGATCTCCGTTTTGACACCAAAGCCCCATATACTACCCACCATTGCGACCTGTATGCTCTTGTTGGTTGGCCCTCAGTACATATTCGTTACCAAACCCACTGGCTCCAGGTCATCTAAGTCTTTGCTAGGTAAAGCCCCACCTTTATCTCAGCTCACTGGTCACCATAGGAGCACCCACCCGTAGCACATGCTCCAGCAGGTATATTTCACTGGTCATCCCCAAAGCCAACTCCTGCTTTGGCTGCCTTTCCTTCCAGTTCTCTGCTGCGAATGACTGGAACGAATTGCAAAAATCACTGAAGCTGGAGACTTATGTCTCCCTCACTAACTTTAAGTATCAGCTGTCAGAGCAGCTTACCGATCATTGCACCTGTACACAGCCCATCTGTAAATAGCACACCCAACTACCTCATCCCCATGTTATTTTTTGCACCCCAGTATCTCTACTTGCAAATCTATCACTCCAGTGTTAATGTTAAATTGTAATTAGTTCCCCACTATGGCCTGTTTATTGCCTTACCTCCCTAATCTTACCTTTGCACACACTGTATATAGATGTTTCTATTGTTATTGACTGTGTTTGTTTATCCCGTGTGTAACTCTGTGTTTGTGTCGCGCTGCTTTGCTTTATCTTGGCCAGGTCGCAGTTGTAAATGATGAAATAGTGAAATCAAATAAAAAAAGTGAACAACACGCTAAATGCTGGCCTATAAATCAGCATAGTGGAATTATAAGTCGATAGGTGATTATCATACTATTCCGTGGCTTGACAGTAGTTATGGTTGAAATTCAGGTCACAACATCTATTACTGTTTGAAGGTCAGGGGTAGCTGTGCAGAAGCCTGTCCTAAAAGGCCGTAGTGTGTGCAGGCTTTTATAGGGTGCAGCCAAGCATTAACACACCTGATTAACTAGTTGTGAACACCACGATAAGTTGTTTATTTTATTTTTAAAATTATTTCCTTCTGAAAATGATCTACATCTTGAGTGTGGGTGCAAGATGTATGGGTTGTCTGTTTCACATGAAATTGTGAATTACTTGGCACCACCATGTGGCTACTTTGTTTGACAAATACAATCATGTTTCATTCCATGCAAATCACAGGCAAATGTGTCAAGAAAGTAATAATATACTACATAAATCATAAAAGCAGCATTTATTCTGTTGCATTTGAAGTGCCTGTATAATTAGATAACTGAATGTAATCTGTAGCCCCAATTCTAAGCAGAAGAATTTTGTGAGGAATGGGTTGGTGAAAGGAATATAATTGAGGCTCCCTCAAGCCAAATGCATACACCAATGGTTTGAAATCCTTGAGAGGGACGTGCATACTCGATGAGGGAGAAACGGAATTGGGCTTGTTCAATGACAGTATGGCTAAGAAAGGCAATTCACTTTTAAGAGAACTGTAGGTACATTTTGTATCATGCTAACCTACAAGTCATTGTAACAAACATTTAACAAGCAAACACTGTTCAAGGTCAAACTGATGATTCGTACCAAAAACAAAGGAAAGTAAAATGAGTAGTATATGAATATTCAAATAAAAAATTTAAAAACACCGGTTTTAGATCATGGAAATATCACATTAAATCCTGCTTACTGCTTTGTTATTAAAAACAAAGTAGCACTATCTTATGAAAGAAACATTAAAGAACATTACAAAGAATCTAGTAATTACTGGAAAATATGCTATTCTATGAATCAAGTGCGTTAAGTGCATTGGGGGAAAAAAACTGTAGGTAGTGCATAGTTTTAAGCAGGGGTTCCCAAACTCGTTCCTGGGGGCCACATTTTGGTTTACACAGCGGATTCAAATAACCAACTCATGGTCACGCTTTGATTACTTGAATCCGCTGTGTAGTGCCCGGGCAAAAACCAAAACATGCCCCCAGGACCGAGCTTGGGAAAATCTGTTCTAAACTACAGTAGCATATAAAAACTGATACAATTCTAGATTGACAGGGAGAGCAAATCCGCTTCACACCTTTTCAGGTATTATTTATTTCACTTACACTAGATCTAGGAGCACATAGTTTTTAATGAAAGCCAACATTTATTTAAAAATATTTAATTTCTTTAAAGGTTTATAATCACTAGCTCTTGATTTAACATGGCAGAGAACCAGGACCCGTATTCACAAATAGTGCTGATCTAGGCGATATACAGTACCAGTCAAAAGTTTGAACACACATACTCATTCAAGGTTTTTTTTTATTTTTTACTATTTTCTACACTGTAGAATAATAGTGAAGACATCAAAACTATGAAATAACACATATGGAATCATGTAGTAACCAAAATCCAGATATTTGATATTCTTCAAATAGCCACCCTTTGCCTTGATGACAGCTTGGCACACACTTGGCATTCTCTCAACCAGCTTCATGAGGTAGTTAGTTACCTGGAATGCATTTCAATTAACAGGTGTGCCTTGTAAAAAGTGCATTTGTGGAATTTCTTTCCTTTTTAATGTGTTTGAGCCAATCAGTTGTGTTGTGACAAGGTAGGGGTGGTATACAGGAGATAGCCCTATTTGGTAAAAGACCAAGTACATATTATGGCAAGAACAGCTCAAATAAGCGAAGAGAAACGACAGTCCATTATAACTTTAAGACATGAAGGTCAGTCAATCCGGAAAATGTCAAGAACTTTGAAAGTTTCTTCAAGTGCAGTTGCAAAAACCATCATACGTTATGATGAAACTGGCTCTCATGAGGACCGCCACAGGAAAGGAAGACCCAGTTACCTCTGCTGCAGAGGATAAGTTCATTAGAGTTAACTGCACCTCAGAAATTGCAGCCAAAGTAAATGCTTCACACATCTCAACATAACTGTTCAGAGGAGATTGCGTGAATCAGGCCTTCATGGTGAAATTGCTGCAAATAAACCACTACTAAAGGACACCAATAAGAAGAAGAGACGTGCTTAGGCCAAGAAACATTAGACTGGTGGAAATCTGTCCTTTGGTCTGGAGTCCAAATTTGAGATTTTTGGTTCCAACCGCAGTGTCTTTGTGAGACAAAGAGTAGGTGAATGGATGATCTCCACGTGTGGTTTCCACCGTGAAGCATGGAGGTGGTGTGATGGTGCTTTGCTGGTGACACGGTCTGTGATTTATTTAGAATTTAAGGCACACTTAACCAGCATGGCTAATGCAGCATTCTGCAGTGATACGCCATCCCATCTGGTTTTCGCTTATAGCACAATGACCCAACACACGTCCAGGCTGCATAAGGGCTATTTGACCAAGAAGGAGAGTGATGAACGCTGCATCCGATGACCTGGCCTCCACATTTACCCGACCTCAACCCAATTGAGATGGTTTGGGATGAATTAGACCGCAGAGTGAAGGAAAAGCAGCCAACAAGTGCTCAGTATATGTGGGGACTCCTTCAAGACTGTTGGAAAAGCATTCCAGGTGAAGCTGTTGAGAGAATGCCAAGAGTGTGCAAAGCTGTCATCAAGGCAAATGGTGGCTACTTTGAAGAAGCTAAAATCTAAAATATATGTTTTGGTTACTACATGATTCCATATGTGTCATTTCATCGTTTTGATATCTTCACTATTATTCTACATTGTAGAAAATAGTCAAAATAAAGACACTTGAATGAGTAGGTGTGTCCAAACATTTGAGTGGTACTGTATGTATCATCTTATTCATTATTTTCTAAAGGGCCAAACTGATCCTAGCTCAGCCCTCCAACTCTGAGACACTTTAAATACGGGCCCAGGCCTGCATCGCAACAGTCTAAAGTCATACTGGGAATTTGCTTTCCACCCTGTCCAGTTCTTTCAGACCAGATGAAGGAAAGGAGACGAGGAAGACACTTTAGTCTATTGAGATGCTTATTTTAGCTTTAGCTCACTTGGGCGCGACAGTCCTTGGCTTGTTGTAGACAAGGAAGTCTGAGATATCATGCCACACGTTGCTGTCGTGGTAGAGGTAGTTCATGGAGGACTGCAGTGAAGGCTGCAGGGTGTGGGGGTGGTACTCGAACAGCCATAGCACGATGCCCCACACCAGGGTAGCAAACAGGGGGAAGGGGTCCCGCTTGGGCTGTGGTACAATGCCTTTCTCCACAGCCAGGCGTGACAAGGCAAACAGGATCCTAGACAGCAGGTACATGTTGATCTAGAGACGTAACAAGAAAGATCCTTTCATTAGACAAGATAACAAGGAAGTACATTTCATTAGAAATACAGTAAGGTAGAATATTGACTAGCCTACATAAGAACAAGCTTTCTTTCGACCACTATTTTCTCTCGTAACCACTTTGAAGACTTGACATAGTGCAACAAGGTGACAACCTATCCAGATGTTTTATTGGTCATGTATTGGCACTAGTAACCCAGGTTGAGCGCAGCCCTCATGACATAAGTATTGTCAATTTATCTGGCTATTAATCTCTTGTGGAAAGACAAATATAACAAATGGGATGGGACGACTACCGAGGAACAAATGTTCCAGTGTGCTGGTTTTGTGTCACTGGTTATTTGGACAGTTCACAACTCACCTGCACATTTAAAATTTCAGGAGTGGACATTTGGCCCATAGACTTACCTGTGACTTCAGGAAGGGGGGGAGAGAAATAGGGCTACCAATGAGGTTCTGGCACTTGTGCTAGTTTCATCTCTCATAACTCTTTCCCTAGATCATCATAGAGCAGTTTATGCCATGTTTTTGTTCTGGATTACCTGGCTATTGATGTTGTTGTTTTCCCCAAACACCAACCAGCCACCGAGGCAGGCGGCGAAGAAGGACTGAGATGGTAGACTCTTCCCCTGGATCCTCTCCTGTAGGGCTTGCAGTCCTTTGTACGTGAACACAAAGTAGGCGAGATTGCGCGAGTGTTGGTACGTGGCCTTCACAATGGCTCGCAGCTTATCTTTCAGGCTGTGCATATGAAAAAGGGGGGTGGGGGGTGGGGAGCGCATTGTCCATTGTTAATAGACCATTATCAATTTTTGATGCAGTTTTGATTTATTTTAGCGCTAGCTAAGTGATTTGGGAGAGTGCTAAAACGTCTTCTTACCTTCCACTTCTGAAAAGAAACGTCATGACAAGAGCATGGGGTGCCCGGATTTTTGCCCCATAACTGGAAATGAGAAATATCAGGTTCAAGGTCAGTGTCAACTGATTTACACGTGTGTGATATGGCAGGTCAGCCAAACTGTATGAATCTTGAGAAAGGTCAAACCACTGAGTTAGCAAGCTAGCTACAGTTAGGTTAACTAATGTCAAGTGTTTCAGGGTTTGATAGATAGCTACTAACTTTAGTTAACTAACAACAGCGCTAGGTCCATCTAGTTGACTTTGCTTGACCATCATCATTAGCTACATTTCAATATGTTCAATATGCTAGTTATTTCAATATGCTTGCTGGCCAACCTTGGCTAACTAGTTCAAAGGGCAGCTAGCTACTGTACGTTGGATAGCAAGCTGTAAAATAATAGCTAACGTAGATAACAGATTCTAGCGAAGTGGACAAGCTAGCTAGCTAGAAATAAGCAAAGTAAGTTAGCTAGCTAGAAAGTAAGTAGCTAAGTAAACAACTCACACAGCACCATTTCGGAATCCTTTAACAACTGCAAGTGCAGCTTTATACTTTTCTTGCTGTAATATATTATTAATCGTGTACACCACAGTTTTGACTAAATCTGGACCTGCCATTTCGGGGGTCTTGAATGAATGTGACACAAACCCAACCCTTTTAGTGCCGCGCAAATATTTTCCGTCACGGGACGAGGAATCTGCATGAAGGTTCCTATTTAAGCCTGAGGACAGCCACCAAGTTACAGTAACTGTCCAGTGTTGCCAGAGTTCTATGAAATATGACCTATTTACAATATGAGAAAAATAGTTTTCCTTCCAAAAAATTGTAGTTAAGTATGTTTTAAGAGCAGCTTTTCTGTGTTGGAATGTTGTGAGCGTACTCCAATAACATAATTGTGTGGGCATATACCTGTCATTAAAAATATGAATGAGAGTACTTCTTCTCCATTTGGGTTTAATGGAGGTTGGCATCCAATACAACTGTGTTTTTCGACTTCAAATGCAAACATTTTTTTTTTTCACAAATAAAAAAGAAACATCCGAAACTACATATACTACACTACCCACCCCTAGCCAACTATCCATGCTAGAGTTCAGGTAAATGAATCCCTTCTTGGCCCACAGGCGTGGGAGGGTGGCACTCCTTCTCCCAACATCTTCTGTAGATCCTCTGCAGTTGTGTCTCGAGCATCCAGAAAACATCCTGCCGCTTTCACAATAATGGCAATTCTCTGACCCGCTTTCTACTTGCACAGCACAATTCACAACCATTGCCATGAAGGCCAAAAACCTGGATTTGTCAACGCACAGTAAAATTAACTTTTTTCATTGGCCCTGTTATCACAGCGACAGCAGAAGCATTCCCTCCCTCTCCACCCTTCTCACTGCATATGTAACACCCGGTCCTACTCTGACTTTAGCTACCTCTACAGTGCCTTGCGAAAGTATTCGGCCCCCTTGAACTTTGCGACCTTTTGCCACATTTCAGGCTTCAAACATAAAGATATAAAACTGTATTTTTTTGTGAAGAATCAACAACAAGTGGGACACAATCATGAAGTGGAACGACATTTATTGGATATTTCAAACTTTTTTAACAAATAAAAAACTGAAAAATTGGGCATGCAAAATTATTCAGCCCCCTTAAGTTAATACTTTGTAGCGCCACCTTTTGCTGCGATTACAGCTGTAAGTCGCTTGGGGTATGTCTCTATCAGTTTTGCACATCGAGAGACTGAATTTTTTTCCCATTCCTCCTTGCAAAACAGCTCGAGCTCAGTGAGGTTGGATGGAGAGCATTTGTGAACAGCAGTTTTCAGTTCTTTCCACAGATTCTCGATTGGATTCAGGTCTGGACTTTGACTTGGCCATTCTAACACCTGGATATGTTTATTTTTGAACCATTCCATTGTAGATTTTGCTTTACGTTTTGGATCATTGTCCTGTTGGAAGACAAATCTCCGTCCCAGTCTCAGGTCTTTTGCAGACTCCATCAGGTTTTCTTCCAGAATGGTCCTGTATTTGGCTCCATCCATCTTCCCATCAATTTTAACCATCTTCCCTGTCCCTGCTGAAGAAAAGCAGGCCCAAACCATGATGCTGCCATCACCATGTTTGACAGTGGGGATGGTGTGTTCAGCTGTGTTGCTTTTACGCCAAACATAACGTTTTGCATTGTTGCCAAAAAGTTCAATTTTGGTTTCATCTGACCAGAGCACCTTCTTCCACATGTTTGGTGTGTCTCCCAGGTGGCTTGTGGCAAACTTTAAATGACACTTTTTATGGATATATTTAAGAAATGGCTTTCTTCTTGCCACTCTTCCATAAAGGCCAGATTTGTGCAATATATGACTGATTGTTGTCCTATGGACAGAGTCTCCCACCTCAGCTGTAGATCTCTGCAGTTCATCCAGAGTGATCATGGGCCTCTTGGCTGCATCTCTGATCAGTCTTCTCCTTGTATGAGCTGAAAGTTTAGAGGGACGGCCAGGTCTTGGTAGATTTGCAGTGGTCTGATACTCCTTCCATTTCAATATTATCGCTTGCACAGTGCTCCTTGGGATGTTTAAAGCTTGGGAAATATTTTTGTATCCAAATCCGGCTTTAAACTTCTTCACAACAGTATCTCGGACCTGCCTGGTGTGTTCCTTGTTCTTCATGATGCTCTCTGCGCTTTTGACGGACCTCTGAGACTATCACAGTGCAGGTGCATTTACACGGAGACTTGATTACACACAGGTGGATTGTATTTATCATCATTAGTCATTTAGGTCAACATTGGATCATTCAGAGATCCTCACTGAACTTCTGGAGAGAGTTTGCTGCACTGAAAGTAAAGGGGCTGAATAATTTTGCACGCCCAATTTTTCAGTTTTTGATTTGTTAAAAAAGTTTGAAATATCCAATAAATGTCGTTCCACTTCATGATTGTGTCCCACTTGTTGTTGATTCTTCACAAAAAAATACAGTTTTATATCTTTATGTTTGAAGCCTGAAATGTGTCAAAAGGTCGCAAAGTTCAAGGGGGCCGAATACTTTCGCAAGGCACTGTATCTGTTTCACTTTAACCAGGATTTCTGTATTCTTGGCTTAATGACTATCTTCACAGTTACTACACTGTCAGGGCTCCTCCTTCAGACATGTCTCCACTAAATGGAAACCTCCACCCCTACCACATCTCAGCTGAACCTTCCTACACACTGACCATGCCCATACTTCTGGCAGCGGAAACCCTGAAAAACATTAGGCACAAATGCTCTAACCAAATAACTCATATCCTAACATCACCCTATCAGGGAGAACCTCCAACTCAAAGCACAGCATCACGGCCAGACTTTCCTCCCTCCAGCCGCCTCGATTTCTGGTTAATCGTCGGGCTTCACACACGCCAAGAACCTTCTTTAGTTGCTAATCCTCTACACTTAGAGGACCTTGTCTTTCAAAGATAATTATCAAATCAAATCAAATTTTATTTGTCACATACACATGGTTAGCAGATGTTAATGCGAGTGTAGCGAAATGCTTGTGCTTCTAGTTCCGACAATGCAGTAATAACCAACAAGTAATCTAACTAACAATTCCAAAACTACTGTCTTATACACAGTGTAAGGGGATAAAGAATATGTACATAAGGATGTATGAATGAGTGATGGTACAGAGCAGCATAGGCAAGATACAGTAGATGATATCGAGTACAGTATATACATATGAGATGAGTATGTAAACAAAGTGGCATAGTTAAAGTGGCTAGTGATACATGTATTACATAAGGATGCAGTCGATGATATAGAGTACAGTATATACGTATGCATGTGAGATGAATAATGTAGGGTAAGTAACATTATATAAGGTAGCATTGTTTAAAGTGGCTAGTGATATATTTACATCATTTCCTATCAATTCCCATTATTAAAGTGGCTGGAGTTGAGTCAGTGCCATTGTCAGTGTGTTGGCAGCAGCCACTCAATGTTAGTGGTGGCTGTTTAACAGTCTGATGGCCTTGAGATAGAAGCTGTTTTTCAGTCTCTCGGTCCCAGCTTTGATGCACCTGTACTGACCTCGCCTTCTGGATGATAGCGGGGTGAACAGGCAGTGGCTCGGGTGGTTGATGTCCTTGATGATCTTTATGGCCTTCCTGTAACATCGGGTGGTGTAGGTGTCCTGGAGGGCAGGTAGTTTGCCCCCGGTGATGCGTTGTGCAGACCTCACTACCCTCTGGAGAGCCTTACGGTTGAGGGCGGAGCAGTTGCCGTACCAGGCGGTGATACTGCCCGACAGGATGCTCTCGATTGTGCATCTGTAGAGGTTTGTGAGTGCTTTTGGTGACAAGCCGAATTTCTTCAGCCTCCTGAGGTTGAAGAGGCGCTGCTGCGCCTTCTTCACGATGCTGTCTGTGTGAGTGGACCAATTCAGTTTGTCTGTGATGTGTATGCCGAGGAACTTAAAACTTGCTACCCTCTCCACTACTGTTCCATCGATGTGGATAGGGGGGTGTTCCCTCTGCTGTTTCCTGAAGTACACAATCATCTCCTTAGTTTTGTTGATGTTGAGTGTTAGGTTATTTTCCTGACACCACACTCCGAGTGCCCTCACCTCCTCCCTGTAGGCCGTCTCGTCGTTGTTGGTAATCAAGCCTACCACTGTTGTGTCGTCCGCAAACTTGATGATTGAGTTGGAGGCGTGCGTGGCCACGCAGTCGTGGGTGAACAGGGAGTACAGGAGAGGGCTCAGAACGCACCCTTGTGGGGCCCCAGTGTTGAGGATCAGCGGGGAGGAGATGTTGTTGCCTACCCACACCACCTGGGGGCGGCCCGTCAGGAAGTCCAGTACCCAGTTGCACAGGGCGGGGTTGAGACCCAGGGTCTCGAGCTTGATGACGAGCTTGGAGGGTACTATGGTGTTGAATGCCGAGCTGTAGTCGATGAACAGCATTCTCACATTGGTATTCCTCTTGTCCAGATGGGTTAGGGCAGTGTGCAGTGTGGTTGAGATTGCATCGTCTGTGGACCTATTTGGGCGGTAAGCAAATTGGAGTGGGTCTAGGGTGTCAGGTAGGGTGGAGGTGATATGGTCCTTGACTAGTCTCTCAAAGCACTTCATGATGACGGATGTGAGTGCTACGGGGCGGTAGTCGTTTAGCTCAGTTACCTTAGCTTTCTTGGGAACAGGAACAATGGTGGCCCTCTTGAAGCATGTGGGAACAGCAGACTGGTATAGGGATTGATTGAATATGTCCGTAAACACACCGGCCAGCTGGTCTGCGCATGCTCTGAGGGCGCGGCTGGGGATGCCGTCTGGGCCTGCAGCCTTGCGAGGGTTAACACGTTTAAATGTTTTACTCACCTCGGCTGCAGTGAAGGAGAGACCGCATGTTTTCGTTGCAGGCCGTGTCAGTGGCACTGTATTGTCCTCAAAGCGGGCAAAAAAGTTATTTAGTCTGCCTGGGAGCAAGACATCCTGGTCCGTGACTGGGCTGGATTTCTTCCTGTAGTCCGTGATTGACTGTAGACCCTGCCACATGCCTCGTGTCTGAGCCGTTGAATTGAGATTCTACTTTGTCTCTGTACTGACGCTTAGCTTGTTTGATAGCCTTGCGGAGGGAATAGCTGCACTGTTTGTATTCAGTCATGTTACTAGACACCTTGCCCTGATTAAAAGCAGTGGTTCGCGCTTTCAGTTCCACACGAATGCTGCCATCAATCCACGGTTTCTGGTTAGGGAATGTTTTAATCGTTGCTATGGGAACGACATCTTCAACGCACGTTCTAATGAACTCGCACACCGAATCAGCGTATTCGTCAATATTGTTATCTGACGCAATACGAAACATGTCCCAGTCCACGTGATGGAAGCAGTCTTGGAGTGTGGAGTCAACATAAGGATGTATGAATGAGTGATGGTACAGAGCAGCATAGGCAAGATACAGTAGATGATATCGAGTACAGTATATACATATGAGATGAGTATGTAAACAAAGTGGCATAGTTAAAGTGGCTAGTGATACATGTATTACATAAGGATGCAGTCGATGATATAGAGTACAGTATATACGTATGCATGTGAGATGAATAATGTAGGGTAAGTAACATTATATAAGGTAGCATTGTTTAAAGTGGCTAGTGATATATTTACATCATTTCCTATCAATTCCCATTATTAAAGTGGCTGGAGTTGAGTCAGTGCCATTGTCAGTGTGTTGGCAGCAGCCACTCAATGTTAGTGGTGGCTGTTTAACAGTCTGATGGCCTTGAGATAGAAGCTGTTTTTCAGTCTCTCGGTCCCAGCTTTGATGCACCTGTACTGACCTCGCCTTCTGGATGATAGCGGGGTGAACAGGCAGTGGCTCGGGTGGTTGATGTCCTTGATGATCTTTATGGCCTTCCTGTAACATCGGGTGGTGTAGGTGTCCTGGAGGGCAGGTAGTTTGCCCCCGGTGATGCGTTGTGCAGACCTCACTACCCTCTGGAGAGCCTTACGGTTGAGGGCGGAGCAGTTGCCGTACCAGGCGGTGATACTGCCCGACAGGATGCTCTCGATTGTGCATCTGTAGAGGTTTGTGAGTGCTTTTGGTGACAAGCCGAATTTCTTCAGCCTCCTGAGGTTGAAGAGGCGCTGCTGCGCCTTCTTCACGATGCTGTCTGTGTGAGTGGACCAATTCAGTTTGTCTGTGATGTGTATGCCGAGGAACTTAAAACTTGCTACCCTCTCCACTACTGTTCCATCGATGTGGATAGGGGGGTGTTCCCTCTGCTGTTTCCTGAAGTACACAATCATCTCCTTAGTTTTGTTGATGTTGAGTGTTAGGTTATTTTCCTGACACCACACTCCGAGTGCCCTCACCTCCTCCCTGTAGGCCGTCTCGTCGTTGTTGGTAATCAAGCCTACCACTGTTGTGTCGTCCGCAAACTTGATGATTGAGTTGGAGGCGTGCGTGGCCACGCAGTCGTGGGTGAACAGGGAGTACAGGAGAGGGCTCAGAACGCACCCTTGTGGGGCCCCAGTGTTGAGGATCAGCGGGGAGGAGATGTTGTTGCCTACCCACACCACCTGGGGGCGGCCCGTCAGGAAGTCCAGTACCCAGTTGCACAGGGCGGGGTTGAGACCCAGGGTCTCGAGCTTGATGACGAGCTTGGAGGGTACTATGGTGTTGAATGCCGAGCTGTAGTCGATGAACAGCATTCTCACATTGGTATTCCTCTTGTCCAGATGGGTTAGGGCAGTGTGCAGTGTGGTTGAGATTGCATCGTCTGTGGACCTATTTGGGCGGTAAGCAAATTGGAGTGGGTCTAGGGTGTCAGGTAGGGTGGAGGTGATATGGTCCTTGACTAGTCTCTCAAAGCACTTCATGATGACGGATGTGAGTGCTACGGGGCGGTAGTCGTTTAGCTCAGTTACCTTAGCTTTCTTGGGAACAGGAACAATGGTGGCCCTCTTGAAGCATGTGGGAACAGCAGACTGGTATAGGGATTGATTGAATATGTCCGTAAACACACCGGCCAGCTGGTCTGCGCATGCTCTGAGGGCGCGGCTGGGGATGCCGTCTGGGCCTGCAGCCTTGCGAGGGTTAACACGTTTAAATGTTTTACTCACCTCGGCTGCAGTGAAGGAGAGACCGCATGTTTTCGTTGCAGGCCGTGTCAGTGGCACTGTATTGTCCTCAAAGCGGGCAAAAAAGTTATTTAGTCTGCCTGGGAGCAAGACATCCTGGTCCGTGACTGGGCTGGATTTCTTCCTGTAGTCCGTGATTGACTGTAGACCCTGCCACATGCCTCGTGTCTGAGCCGTTGAATTGAGATTCTACTTTGTCTCTGTACTGACGCTTAGCTTGTTTGATAGCCTTGCGGAGGGAATAGCTGCACTGTTTGTATTCAGTCATGTTACTAGACACCTTGCCCTGATTAAAAGCAGTGGTTCGCGCTTTCAGTTCCACACGAATGCTGCCATCAATCCACGGTTTCTGGTTAGGGAATGTTTTAATCGTTGCTATGGGAACGACATCTTCAACGCACGTTCTAATGAACTCGCACACCGAATCAGCGTATTCGTCAATATTGTTATCTGACGCAATACGAAACATGTCCCAGTCCACGTGATGGAAGCAGTCTTGGAGTGTGGAGTCAGCTTGGTCGGACCAGCGTTGGACAGACCTCAGCGTGGGAGCCTCTTGTTTTAGTTTCTGTCTGTAGGCAGGGATCAACAAAATGGAGTCGTGGTCAGCTTTTCCGAAAGGGGGGCGGGGCAGGGCCTTATATGCGTCGCGGAAGTTAGAGTAACAATGATCCAAGGTCTTTCCACCCCTGGTTGCGCAATCGATATGCTGATAAAATTTAGGGAGTCTTGTTTTCAGATTAGCCTTGTTAAAATCCCCAGCTACAATGAATGCAGCCTCCGGATAAATCGTTTCCAGTTTGCAGAGAGTTAAATAAAGTTTGTTCAGAGCCATCGATGTGTCTGCTTGGGGGGGGATATATACGGCTGTGATTATAATCGAAGATAATTCTCTTGGTAGATAATGCAGTCTACATTTGATTGTGAGGAATTCTAAATCAGGTGAACAGAAGGATTTGAGTTCCTGTATGTTTCTTTCATCACACCATGTCACGTTAGCCATAAGGCATACACCCCCACCCCTCTTCTTACCAGAAAGATGTTTGTTTCTGTCCGCGCGATGCGTGGAGAAACCCGTTGGCTGCATCGTCTCGGATAGCGTCTCTCCAGTGAGCCATGTTTCCGTGAAGCAAAGAATGTTGCAGTCTCTGATGTCCCTCTGGAATGCTACCCTTGCTCGGATTTCATCAACCTTGTTGTCAAGAGACTGGTCATTGGCAAGAAGAATGCTAGGGAGTGGTGCACGGTGTGCCCGTCTCCGGAGTCTGACCAGAAGACCGCCTCGTTTCCCTCTTTTTCGGAGTTGTTTTTTTGGGTCGCTGCATGGAATCCACTCCGTTGTCCTGTTTGTAAGGCAGAACACAGGATGCGCGTCGCGAAAAACATATTCTTGGTCGTACTGATGGTGAGTTGACGCTGATCTTATATTCAGTAGTTCTTCTCGACTGTATATAATGAAACCTAAGATGACCTGGGGTACTAATGTAAGAAATAACACGTAAAAAAACTAAAAACTGCATAGTTTCCTAGGAACGCGAAGCGAGGCGGCCATCTCTGTCGGCGCCGGAAGTACTAGGTAAAAATTTGTAAAAATCAAAAGAATAGATCTTCATTGTAAAGGGTTTAAAAATGGTTTCCCATGCTTGCTCAATGAACCATAAACAATTAATGAACATGCACCTGTTTAACAGTCGTTAAGACAAACCGCTTACAGATGGTAGGCAATTAAGGTCACAGTTATGAAAACGTAGGACACTAAAGAGGCCTTTCTACGGACTCCGAAAAACACACAAAAAAAAACATGCCCAGGGTCCCTGCTCATCTGCGTGAACGTGCTTTAGGCATGCTGCAGGAGGCATGAGGACTGCGGATGTGGCCAGGGAAATAAATTGCAATGTCCGTACTGTGAGACGCCTAAGACAGCACTACAGAGAGACAGGACGGACAGCTGATTGTCCTCGCATTGGCAGACCACGTGTAACAACACCTGCACAGGATCGGTACATCCACACATCACACCTGCGGGACAGGTACAGGATGGCAAAAACAACTGCCCGAGTTAAACCAGGAATGCACAATCCCGCCATCAGTGCTCAGACTGTCCGCAATAGGCTGAGAGAGTTGTAAGGCAAGTCCTCACCAGACATCACCGGCAACAAGGTCTGTAGGGAGACTACCGAGTATAGAACTACAGTATGACAGATATTCCATGTTCCCGCTCTTCAGTTTATTTTTCTCCACCATTCCCCCTGCAGCTGGTTCCTCAGGTCTCCAACTTTCAAACTAACCACAGCAGATGTACAAATGAATAAGAAAATCCAGCCCTGAGTAGTGAAAAGACAGTTGAGGTAGCAGGTGAGGTAGACAAGCTAACTCATTCAAGGGAGTAGACCGCTGATTGGCCAGCCTATCCTCCTAAGGATGACATCATCCTCTAAGAGGAAATAGCAAGCAGATACAAGTTTGAGTTTTTTTTATTGTAATTTCTCTAATTTGTGTTTTGGCCACAAATACAAGTATAGGAAGAGTCAATAACATTATTTGGGTATGAGTTAACAGAATATGAACTTTTAAGTGAGATTTTCACCGGACAGTTACTAAATTAATTTCAGCGTCAGATATTTGATAGCGTCTGAATTGAGGTTTTGCGAGACTTAAATGTAAAAAAAATAAAAAATATCACGCAAAAGACGGAAGTTCCAGTTGCCCAGTTTATTTAGATTTGTTTTTTACATGATAAAGATCCTTCATCTTCACATAAGAAAAAATAACTAGCATCCAACCATTAACTCACATTTATTCAAATGTTAGAGAGCTTTAACAATGAAAAATACTATCAACATGATTAGTTAACACCAACACATTTCTGTACATTTTATTCCTTTATGATCTGGGAACATGGCAATACTTTAAAAAAGAACAATAATTTAAAGTGGTTAATAAGCCGAGTAAGGCGCTATCACTTGTTATTTGTTAATAACAGCAATCTCTTCATGGCAGTGCACTATGAGGTGGTGAGCCAGAATGAGTGTGTGGTCAAGAAGTCTTGAGGATGCAGTGAAGCAATGGGATGTCGAAACGCCCTGACTTTACACCCAGTTATAAAGTGGTATCAGAGACGAGACAGCCACGGCACACAATACATGACGTTTTGAAAATATTTGTTTTTAAACGAAAAGTGTGTTTCTTAATGGAAGTTCAAGGAGTCTTTCCAAAACAACCCAGACACTCACAGCTAAGACAGCCACTACGCTGGGGTTAACACTATTTTTGTCATTCGGAAAGTATTCAGACCCCTTGACTTTTTCCACATTTTGTTAAGTTACAGCCTTCATCTAAAATTGATTAAATTGCTTTCTCCCCCTTCATCAATCTACACTCAAAACCACATAATGAAAAAGCAAAAACTGGTTTGGACATTTTAAAAATTTACAACCCCCCCCCCCCCCCCCCCCCCCCCCGGAAATATCACATTTACATAAGTATTCAGACCTTTTACTCAGTACTTTGTTGAAGCGCCTTTGGCAGTGATTACAGCCTCAAATCTTATTGGGTATGACGCTACACGCTTGGCACACCTGTATTTGGGGAGTTCCTCCCATTCTTCTCTGCAGATCCTCTCAAGCTGTCAGGTTGGATGGGGAGCGTCGCTGCACAGCTATTTTAAGGTCTCTCCAGAGATGTTCGATCGGGTTCAAGCCCAGGCTCTGGTTAGTCCATTCAGAGACTTGTGCCCAAGTCACTCCTGCGTTGTCTTGGACCCCATTCTGAGGTCCTGAGCACTCTGGAGTAGGTTTTCATCAAGGATCTCTCTGTACTTTGCTGCATTCATCTTTCCCTAATCCGGACTAGTCTCCCAGTCCCTGCCGCTGAAAAACATCCCCAAAGCATGATGCTGCCACCACCATGCTTCCCCATAGGGGTGGTGCCAGGTTTCCTCCACAGGTTACGCTTCACATTCAGGCCAAAGAGTTTAATCTTGGTTTCATCAGACCAGATAATCTTGTTTCTCATGGTCAGAGTCCTTTAGGTGCAATTTGGCAAACTACAAGCGGGCTGTCATGTGCCTTTTATTGAAGAGTGGCTTGCATCTGGCCACTCTACCATAAAGGCCTGATTGGTGGAGTGCTGCAGAGATGGCTGTCCTTCTGGAAGGTTATCCTATCTCCACAGAAGAACTCTGGAGCTCTGTCAGTGACCATCAGGTTCTTGGTCACCTCCCTTCTCCCACAATTGCTCAGTTTGGATGGGCTGCCAGCTCTAGGAAAAGTTTTGGTGGTTCCAAACTTCTGCCATTGAAGAATGATGGAGGCCACTATGTTCTTGGGGAACTTCAATGCTGCAGAATTTTTTTGGTACCCTTCCCCAAATATGTGTCAAGGCACAATCCTGTCTCAGGGCTCTACAGACAATTCCTTTGACCTCATGGCTTGGTTTTTGCTCTGATATCCACTGTCAACTCTGGGATCTTATATAGACAGTTGCGTCTCTTACCAAATCATGTCAAATCAATTGAATTTTACCACAGGTGGACTCCAATCAAGTTGTTGAAACATCTCAAAGATGATCAATGGAAACCGGATATAGCCAAGCTCAATTCCCGAGTCATAGCAAAGTGTCTGAATACTTATGTAAATAAGGTATCCGTTTATAATTTTTGTATAGATTTGCTAAAATAAAAAAAATTAAAAAAAATGTTTTTGCTTTGTCATTATGGGGTATTGTGTGTAGATGAGAATTATTATTTAAACCATTTTAGAATAAGGCTGTAACGTTAGAAAATGTGGAAAAGGGAAGGGGTCTGAATACTTTCCGTATGCACTGTATGTAAGTTGGTGTCAAATGAATTCAAATACCAGTCACTCACGACAAGGATATTACGTATGTCACTGGGACATACATATAAACACTCAGCGTCCAGTTTATTAGGTACACCCATCTAGTACCGGGTTGGACCAGAACACCCTGACTTCTCCGGGGAATTGATCCTACAAGGTGTTGGAAATGTTAAAACGTTGCTCAATTGGTATCAAGGGACCTAAGGTGTGCCTGAAAAACATTCCCCACACCATTACACCACCAGCCTGTACTGTTGACACCAGGCAGGATGGGGCCATGGACTCATGCTGCTTATGCCAAATCCTGACTGCTATCAGCATGACGGAAAAGGAACCGGGATTCATCGGACCAGCCAATGTTTTTCCACTCCTCAATTGTCCAGTGTTGGTAATCGCTTCTCGTGTTTAGCTGATAGGAGTGGAACCCGGTGCCGTTGTCAGCTGCAATAGCCCATCTGCGACAAGGACCGACAAGTTGCGCGTTCCGAGATGCCGTTCTGTGCCATTATTTGCCTGTTTGTGGCCGGCCTGTTAGCTTGCACAATTCTTGCCATTCTCCTTCGGGCCTCTTATTAACGAGCCGTTTAGCCCAGAGGACTTCCACTGACTTAATGTTCTTTATCGCACCATTCTATGTAAACCCTAGACACTGTCGTGCGTGAAAAGCCCAATCGGCACGAATGGCACCGAGGATCATACCACCCTGAAAGTCGCTGAGGTAACTCCTTTTGCCAATTCTGACGTCAAATCATTGAGCAGCTGCTCTTTAACATGGTCTCTAAGCCACACCCCTTCCACCTGTGTTAGAAGCTCAGAACGAGAAAGTCTAGGCTATATAGAAATAATGATGCTCAAATTGAAAATCAATTAACAAAATAATAAGGATTTATATCATCCTAATCGAGGTGTAGATTACATCACAGATGCCAGTGTTCGGAATTGTAACACAGCTGCATGGGATTTCTGTTAATGTGACATCCAATGGCAATGTCTGCTTCAGGTAAAACCCCATCAGCCGCTTGTGGATTTGACAGCTCCAACACAGTTCCACTTCAGACACCACCAAAACAACAGCTATGCGGGTGTCAGCTAGCGTAGATATGATTTAAACTAGTCCTTAATCATTAGATCTTGGAGTTGATGATAATTCTCTATACAACAAAAAAAGGTTTACCTTTCAGTGAGAGTGATTTTCACAAGCAGTTGTCATATTTCTTAATTACTGTATCTAATTCCTAAATTGACTCTTTCCTTATCGGTTGTCCTTACATTAACTTTTGATACACTGCTGACACTCCCACGTCATTAGTAACTCGTTCGGTTTGCCTTAAAAATTAAAACAATGCTATTATTGTAGACAAGTACGGTCCTAATGCCGACTGTTTGGGAAAGAAAGGGTCAAATCGCACAACAAACCAGGGTCATGGTCAGAAGGCACAAAAACATTCAAAGTTTAAAAAAAAGATCAATGTTCTCCCATTAGGCGAAAAATGAATACGACCCTGTTTTGCTACAACAATTTCAGGCTATAAAAAAATTAAATAAAACCCTTTTCAATATTCAGGGTTGAAATCAATACGTAGACTTGATTACAACTGACTTTATAAACAAAAACTTTGGATTGAGGTAATTAATGAACGTCTGGTTTATCTATATAAAGGGCATAAACATCTGACTGTAAAACTATTGCACGCCAAAAATAAAGCTTTTCATCATAACATTCACAAAAACCCTTACCACCACAACCGTGGTGTACCAGCAAAGTAAATGTTTTAAGATTCAATATTTCATCTGGAAAGCAACATGTTAAATCAACTAAAACACTCTAAATGTCACAAATTGACAAGGGGACTTTTTTGGAAGAGTCAGCAGCACACAATTCTAGCATTCATTCATACACTCAACAGTCTGTGCTCAGGGAGACGAAGGGGAAGAAATGAAACAGCTGACATTGTAGTGAATATCTTCCGTGATTATTAACTACTGTGGTGAAGAGGTGACAGGCAGATGTGACATGGGGAGGGAACATCCCCTCCCCTTCCTCTCTCTCTCTCTTCCCGGACACGTGGTCTGATTAGGCAGAATAAGGCAAGCTTCAACAGGGTTACACAGGTCAGGGGGTGAAAGCTGAATCATTCAGTATGAAGGGTCGTCACCATGGAGACAGTGATTCCACCTCAGGTTTGGGGGTCTGTATAACGTGGCTCCGGACTGACAGAAAGAGACGTGTCTGTTAGTGCCTGCCCATCTCAAGAGAGCCAGGACCTGGGGGGAAAAAGTGCAGCTGCCTGAAACCTAGACAGATCAAAGTGCGTGGAGAATGGCTCCTCATGGTGGCCATTTAGGCTGCCGTGTGTTACTACTCCTGTCCGAAGCCCTCAGTTTCCTCGATGGCAAACATCAGCTTCTCCTTCAGTTGCTCGTAGCTCTTGTAGGGGGGCAGGTCCAGTCGATTAAAGCTGGGATTACAAACACAAGGAATACAAAATGAAACAATTACATTGTAGATAGACACAAATGGATTTAGGTCCTGTGTAGCTCAGTTGGTAAGAGCATGGCACAATTAACACCAAAAAATTATGTTTTCACTGTACAGAGTTGCCTTGGATAAAAGTGTCTTAAGTGGCATAACATTTATATTTGATAACAAAATCAATAGTTTGAATACCAAGAGGAAAGGTTATTAATGACTTAATTGAAAATGACAAAGTATTGTGTGGCAGGGTCACGTTTAATGCAGACTGAGTTGACATTGAGAGGTGAACTGGCATAAACCCTCAGATATGACAGGAATTGTATGTTGATGTTCAGACAGTGAGCGTTTAGAAACGACTGGAGAGTAACTCCACTAATGAACTTACCAAGTGTGACTTCTTGGAAGCCAGTTTTCTTTGCCCACCTTCTCGATGCAGAACTTCTGTGGTCCATTACTCCCTGAAAACACAAAATGACGACATGAAAACTCTCCTCACAAATACCAAAATCCTCAATTTCTGTGACTAGAGCTGGTCCATCGATCTCTTTCAATGTCTATATCTTTCAAAATAAAGGTCCCAAAAAACATTTGTATCCTTGACTTCCATGGATTACTTGCTAGTTATCCATAAACAATCCCTTAAGGTGTAGGTTAGTTGTTAGTTTAATATAAAAAAAACATATGGTATATATGGATAGCAGAAACGGTTCTCTTACGTACCCATGAGGTCAGCGAAGCCACCCATGGGGAGCCGACAGGTGCCAGTGACAAACTGTAGCAGCCTCATGCGTTTCTCGTTGTCCATCTCCTTCACAAACTGTAACAAACATGTTCACATCAGAACATTTAATTGTCAAAATACGCCAAACAGTAAACACCCCTTCACGATATACCATAATTGATGAATGAAACAGTAGAGGCCTGCTGACCTGCCAGAACCAGAGGATCTGCTTGCTGCTGCGAGCATAGTGTCTGTAGATGGTGTGCCTCTGCCAGTCCACCAGGTCTATCTCCTGCATGCCACACAGCATCACCTAGTGGGGGTGGACCAGATATTATGTTACACCACTCTCAATGGGGAAGAATGACCAGTGAAGTCTGGGATAATCTTTAACACGGTTTTTAACCCGGTATACTGTGGTGATTGTCCAATACCTGTTTCCAAATAAACCCTGAGCATCAACAATCTAGCACGCAATACTTCAGTGAAGACATTTGACGGGAAAATACTGAAGTTTGGTCCATGCCATTTCCTGTGTAGCCACCATACGTTGAGATAAAACAGATCGAGTAAGCATGAAGTTGTGTGAGTGGTTTTCACATCTAATTTCTTCATTACAGTAACTCGTTTGATCTGTGTATGAATAAACCCATGGTGTACCTCCAGTTCCTTAGCGTCAAAGTACTGCAGGTACTGCTGGGGGAGGACCTCGTTGAAGCCCTCGAAGAAGGCCTGGGTCTGCTCCTCCACCCCTCTGGACAACCTCCACTCTGCCACCAGCCTGGAGGAAGCACACACACAACACAGAATGTATCAGATAATATGCTTTCTTCTGTTGGGCAAGAAATATGTTCCCACTAATTTCTAGTTGGTTTTCAATCCTACCTGATGTATTCCTCTTTGTTCTCCTCAGTGACCAGTACGTTGCCTCCGTCCGGCTTCAGCTCGTGAGTAGTAACCTCCCCCAGGATTTCCTTGTCCACAGAGAAGAACATCTCCAGACCACACTCCTCCAGGTTGTTATCCCTGGGAGCAACCACAAGAGGGTCAAAGTAATCATCACCAGCCCCTCACCTCATCAGTTACTATCATCATCATAATTTTTTTCTCCTCTTCATCATAATTTACTCATAGTTATAATCAGCACCATCATCACTAGGATCCTCAATATTTGTTCATCATATTCATATCATATCATATTCATATCATTATAACCCTTACCATCATCCTCATCATATCCTAACCGCCACTAAACCACCATTATAAGGGAAAGCTCTCCAGATTCCCATTCCTACTTCCCGTTCCCATTCCCAGACTCACTTGATCCAGATGAGGGAGTTGTAGAATTCCGTGTCAATGGATTCCAGGTCCTTTAGGGCCAGGGGCTTGTTCAGGATGCGCTTGTAGAAGGGCAGGGAGAATCCTGTATCAATGAACTTCCCGTGGAACAAGGACTGTAGAGAAACATCAAGAACCAGGGATGTGATCAAGAACTACAGAGTGACATCATGAACCAGGGCTGTGATCAGCAACTACAGAGTGGCATCATGAACCAGGGATGTGATCAGGAACTACAGAGTGGCATCATGAACCAGGGATGTGATCAGCAACTACAGAGTGGCATCATGAAACAGGGATGTGATCAGGAACTACAGAGTGGCATCATGAACCAGGGATGTGATCAGCAACTACAGAGTGACATCATGAACCAGGGATGTGATCAGCAACTACAGTCGGCGCTGAACAAACTGAAACAGGGAGGCTCATTTTCTGTTACAACATGTTATGTTACTAGCCCTTATGAACAAGGCCCAGGCTAGTGAAGGGCCGCATCCGAATTCCCACTGAAGTCAATTTCACTTAGTCTCCCATTGACATCAATGCATGACTTAGTGAAAATTAGACTAAAGGTGGAGGTTAGGATTCACCCCATAGATAGCATTGAGGTAGGTACCATGGCGATGAAGCGTCCGATGAACTTGAAGTACTTGAGGTGGTCGGGGTTGATGTAAGAGGCAGGGTTGATCTGGAGACAGTAGTTATCCTTCCCAGCGTACTCAAACAGGCAGTACATGGGGTTCAGCACCTCATGAGACAGCAGGAAGAACCACTCCCTGACAACACACACACAATGTTTTAAAAAATATGTTGAAAAGACTGACACACACACACACAATGATTCCTAATATGAACTCATACTTAACCTATCAAAATAGGTAAGTTACCTTGCCACTCCTCCGTAGTCCAAGCCTTCCTCTCCGGGGAATATTATCCACAGCCTCCGTCTGAGATCTTGTGGATGAAAGCTCATTATCTTTGATGGACAAAGAGAGAGAATTGGAAACATTACAACGTTTGACTATTTTTGAACACAGCCCCTGTATTCATCCACCTTTCTGTATCACTGGTGCAAAAATAGAGTACTCAAAGTTGCTCAAAAGAAATGACAAACTATTCCTGGAAGACTAACAACTTTTCAATTAGTGTTATTTTTGTATTTATTCACAGGGACTACAAAGAGCGCAAGTTTAGTGGTGTGCCAATTTTTTAAAAATATATATATATTATTTTAAAATCTAATATATATATATATATATATATATATATATTTTTTTTAAATACACTCACTTGCTGGAATGAATCCTCAAAGAGGGTTTTGCGGGTGACAGTGATCTTGATGTGCTGTGGCATTGACAGTTGCTGGAAGACAAAGACTCACATTATGGTCCCAGGAACAACAGGATTAACTCGGGGTCTTCCCTTTTGGCCAAAATGGGGAATCGTAAATTCCAATTAAGTCAAATTTTCACTTAGTTTCCCATTGACATCAATGAATGACTAAGTGAAAATTGGACCTAAGTGGGAATCACGAAGTGTCCTTAAGTGTGCACATGTTCACTTGTCTTCGTCCTTAAAAGGAAATGACGACTGGAAGAAGCCAGACCTGGGTTCAAGTACTATTTGAAAAGTCAAACACGTTAGCTGTGCTTGATTGAGCTTGACTGTTTACATTGACATGTTAGTCATTTAGCAGACGCTCTTACCCAGAGACACTTACAGTTAGTGCATTCATCTTAAGATAGCTAGGTGGGATAATCACATATTCCAAGAGTGTGAAAAGCTGTCATCAGGGTAAAGGGTGGCTATTTGAAGAATCTCAAATGTAAAATATATATAGATTTGTTTCACACATTTTTGGTTACTACATGATTCCATATGTGTTATTTCATAGTTTTGATGTCTTCACTATTATTCTACAATGTAGAAATAGTAGAAATAAAATAAAACCCTTGAATGAGTAGGTGTTCTAAACCTTTGGACCGGTAGTGTATAAATATATTTTTTTGGGGGGGCTTGCCTGTTTTGCATGTTATTTTGGCATTAATACATGTCACATATCAGTTGGAAAACAGTGTAAAAAATATATATATCATTGAGTTAATCGAGCCAAATACACACATGGTCTCTTTTTTGTTTTCTTGAGTGAGCCAACTCCAAAATGCAGACGTTTCAGCCTAGCTCAGTGCTTTCTGTGGTAGTGTGGCGAGCCAGCAGAAAATAGGAGCATTGCGCCGTGATTGGCTCAGTGTTCTGTCACTCATGGGGACACTACGTCATCGCCAAGTTTAAGTCCTTCGTTTGGGTAGATATCCAAAATGTAAGCCCTTTGGTCCTGCCAGAGTGTTAAATTACAAGTGCAGTTCCAAGAAGGCTCAAGGTCATTAGCCACAGGTAAAATGACGTCAAATCACGTTATATGTACTGTAGCTTTGATTGGACTGATCATGTCAACATTTTAGCTAGCAGTCATCATGAATCAAGTCAACAATCTACTGGCAAATCCCTTTTAATCCTTGTCATATGAAGAGAAATAACTAAGATAAATGATAGATAAAACATATCGGTGCTCATTGGCCATTGGACATAAAGATTACACAAGTTGGAAATCGCAAATTCAACAATGAGTCATTTAGAAGGAATCAGTGGCTAACTGCAAGCATTGCAAAGCAAACACTAGCCTGCTATTCAATGGAGTGCCTGTGTGTTCCCCCCCGTTCCCACCATAAATCCAGAGAATGCTAGACTTTTATGACAAAATTTGCCCACAATGGACCGCCGTTGGACCTAATTGAGCAAAAGTCCAAAATGTCTTGTATGCTGCTGCATAATGAAGTACTATGCAAGGGACATACAGTGAGCACCATAATTCATTGGACAGTGACAATTGTTTCATTATTTTGGTTCTGTCGTCTAGCACTTTGAGTTTGAAAGGATATAATGACAATGAGGGTGAAGTGCAGACTGTCAGCTTTAATTTGAGGGTATTTTCATACATATCTGATGAACCGTTTAGAAATTACAGCACCTTTTGTACATGGTCCCCCCATTTTAAGGTACTACAAGTATTTGTTGAATTGGCTTCACAGATGTGTATCGTTAGGCAGGTGTATTCATTTGTGTTATTAGTGACCGCAGTAGAGCTGTTGATGAATAGTATTGATTCTAGACTTTGCTATTGCCTTTGGAGGTTGTTGTTGGGGTGTGACAACATGAGGAAGACAGCAGTGTCGATGCAAATGAAGCTGGCCGTCATATAGCTCAGAAATGAAAATCAATCAATCAGGAACATTGCAAAAACCCTGGGCATGCCCAAGTCAACAGTTTGGTTCATCATTAACAAGAAAAAAACAACCGGAGAACTAAATTATGTCAAAAGACCCGGTAGACTGAGAAAGCACCTAAAATAACCCCAAGAGTTCTGGTAAAAAGTATTGTGGACAGATGAGACAAAGAATAACATGTACCAGAGTGATGGAAAGAGGAAAGTGTGGAGAAAAAAAAAGACATGCCCATGATCCAAAGCATACCACCTCATCCGTGAAACATGGTGGAGGGGGTGTTATGGCTTGGGCCTGTATGGCTGCCAGTGGAACAGGCTCACTTGTCTTCATCGATGATGTGACTGCAGACAGAAGTAGAACAATGAATTCTGAAGTCTACAGAAATATTTTATCTGCTCAGATAAAACCAAATGCATACAAACTCATTGGACGGCACATCATCATGCAACAAGACATTGACCCTAAACATACTGCTGGAGCAACGAAGGGGTTTTTGATGGCCAGAAAGTGGAAAATCCTTGACTGGCCGAGTCAATCACCGGATCTGAATCCAATTGAACATGCATTTTACATGCTGAAGAAGAGACTCCAGGCAATAAGTTCCTGAAACAAGCAGGAACTGAAGATGGCTGCAGTACAGGCCTGGCAGAGCATCACCAGGGAAGATACCCGGCGTCTGGTGATGTTGATGCATCGCAGACTTCAAGCAGTCATTGCATGCAAAGGATATTCAACCAAATATTAACAATGATTACTTAATTCTACATTATGTTAAACTGTCCAATGTTTTTTGATGCCGAGGGGGGGGGGGGGGGGGGGGGGACGACAACTATGTACAAAAGCTTCTATAATTTCTAAACGGTTTATCCGATATGTATGAAAATACCCTCAAATGAAAGCTGACAGTCTGCACTCCACCCTCATTGTATCCTTTCAAACTCATTGCTAGAGTACAGAACCAAAATAACAAAACAAAATGGTCACTGTCCAATGAATTAAGGTGCTCACTGTATGTATACTGTAGCTAAGAAAGTAATAGTAAGTGTATATTGTGTAGTAAGCTGTTAGTAGCCCATGTGCATCACCCTAATCATTTGGTATATTTTCACCTCTTAATTTCACCTAACGCTACTGTTCTGACGAAAGTGGTGCACATGTAGCCTATAACCTGTTTTTGAGAAATGTAATCATTGAATATTGTAAGAGGTTTCATTGTCGGCTTAAATGCCCCTTTTATTGATCCTACGGTTCAGACTTGATGTACAGGGAAAATACTGTAAGAGCAACCCATGTTCTGCATTCTGTCGCTGTACATTTTAAAAGTGCTGAACAAATAGTTATTGACTTCGTACGTCTTAACTCGCTCATTAATGTCTTAATCAAAATTACGGAATGCCTCTTATCCGCTCATCGCTCCCTTATGCCATAGTTTGTACATTTCAATTGTCAGTTGAAACCACATTTGTTTAAGCAAGTCAGCCATATCAGCTATGTTCTTTAAAAAGACAGTAAACGAGGCTGAATTAACTGTTTCGCTGCCAGACAAAGCCTCACTGATAGTGAGGTGTAGTGGTGGTAAGGATTCACTCCATTGTGCTGGAAAGAAAGCTCAGCTGTTGGGACAGTTTTATGTTGGCCCGAACAGTTTGTGGGCACCACTTGTCACTGTTATAGTGCAATTAAAGTATTGTTTAGTGTTGTGTAGAGGCTTTGCTGGCATGCATCTAAACATTTTTTTTGCGTTTGCCCCACCAAAATGTACATGCTAGAATAGCCACTGCATACCTCAATCCTCCTTTTAAATGCGGAAAGAATGCACTTGGAAGTGTATACTTCAGGGGAATTAGGACAGATAAGACTGCATTTTCAAAAGGCAGAGGTGGTTCTCAGGACATAGTGTACAATACAAAGCTAGGGTACAGGGTGTGTAGGGTACGTACCTGACACCAGAACCTGAAGTACTGCACTTTGGCTTTGAAGTCCCTGACGTAGGTGATCTGAGGCCCATTCTCACTGAGAAGAAAGCATGAAATACATGAGTTTGTTGACAATGACATTTGTTTATGTGCTTATCTGATGGGTCTCACTGGAGTAAATAACATTCAACATATTTTGAGTGATACAATAAGGTGGATGGCGTGGATGGTGTGTGTGTCTGTGCACCTGGGATCTTTAAAAAAAAATTGAATCCTTTGGACTGTAAGCGTACGTGCAAGAGTGAGTTAGCGCGTAAGTGAGATAGTGAGTGAGTAGTGGGCTGGAGGGCCAGCAACCAAAGGGTCACTGGGAGTCAGTGAGTGAGTGCACACGACTCACAGGGAGGATTTGCCTGTGCGAGGGTCGATGTAGGTGGTGGTTCTCCTGTTGTGGTCCACAAAGTAGGGGATGCCGTCCACAGTGAACCTCATCTCCCAGCCTTCAGGTAGAGGCTTGTCATTAAGCAGCCTACACCAACACACACACACACACACACTTATTTACAGGGCACCGACAGTCATACAAGAGCCGTTCTTTACAGTCAGTATTTGGGTTGTTTGTTTGGAAGTGAAACTGACCCTTGCGTCCGTGGGTCCTCCCACTGGGTCATCCGCGATGTGTGGTGAACAAAATATACCCTGCCGTTGGTGTCTGTTCGCTTCTCTGCAGTAGACATCAAAACAAACCGCAAGAACGAGACTTAGAATCCTGCATCATACCACACAAAGATTCCATTACAGTTATACATTTACAAAGTGGATTAAGAGCCTCCCGAGTGGCGCAGCGGTTAAAGGCACAGATGGCAGCTTCCCTACAGATCCGGGTTTGATCCCGGGCTGTGTCGCAGCCGGCCGCGACCAGGAGACCCATGAGGCGGCGTATAAATGGCCCAGCGTCGTACGAGTTAGGGGTGGGTTTGGCTAGCTGGGTAGTCCTTGTCCCATCGTGCTCTAGTGACTCCTTGTGGCGGCCAGGCACATGCACGCTGACACGGTGGCCAGGTGTACGGTGTTTCCTCCGACAGATTGGTGCGGCTGGCTTCCGGGTTAAGTGGGCATTGTGTCAAAAAGCAGTGTGGATTGGTGGAATTGTATTTCAGAGGAGGCATGGCTCTCAACCTTCGCCTCTCCCGAGTCGGTACGGGAGTTGCAGCGTTGAGACAAGACTAACTACCAATTGGATATCATGAAATTGGGGAGAAGAAAAACTGATAAAAAGTACTGTAGCAAGCAGTTGCAAAACATTATTTTTTGCCTCGGAAATTAGAGTTTCTATTGGCCAAATTCTGATAGGTGTCTCGCCATTTCATTGCGTTTGGTTTCTAGTAGCCTCTGCAAAGGCCCTAAAAACCAGATGTTCCGGTTTTCAGGGGAAATGGTAGACTTCCGCTTTTGGATGTTAACAAGGCGACACTTCATCCAAACTCCTCCTCCACATTTACTGGATTGGTTGAAGAGTGGTCTTCTGGTCTTGACCAGTATGTAGGGGATCTAGATTCAGGCCAGTATGTAGGGGATCTAGTTTCAGGCCAGTATGTAGGTGATCTAGTTTCAGGAGTTTATTTTACGCCTGCTACGTTAGGTTGGTTTTCTAGTGAATCCACCTCTGGAGACACCTCATAATGTTTGTACATGTGACACCAGTGTTACAGTAAAGCCAAAGAGTGTAGGAGCAGTTGCTAACTAACTGGAAGTCATTGTAGCTAGTAAGCTAACTAACCTGGCTAACTGCGGGGGAAAATAAATTACTTATACAGTAGCTGTGTCATGACGTGGCCCTTTCTGGGAATAGATCGTGGCATCCCCCTCTCTCCCCTACACCCAGGTTCTGTTATCTCATGTCGTAAATTCCTGGAGGAGACCCATGCAGTATAGAGAGAGAGTTTCACAGTAGAACAAAGGAACTTCTTCTACATCACAGAACTTGAGAACTGAACAATATCCATGTTTTGGAGAATGTGTAAACGGTTGGTGGAGAAGCCAGCTACAACCCGGTCCGTTTTGTTTCGTGTGTGACCCAGCCACATTACCATAACTCCGTTTATACAGGTGCCTCCGTTATGAGGATTGTGTCTAATTATTGCATAAAATTAATGAGTAAAGATTAAACTATTTGTGAAATGGTGTAATGTGATGTTATACCGTTAATGTGAGAATTGTATTCCCTTAAAGTTTACTAAGTCATTGGCCCGCTCCCATGAGCACAGACATGATCTGGCTCATTGAACAGCCCTTTTCTACTGTTACGAATAAAACCGCCTCCTGAAGAAATCCTCTTCAGACCACGTGTACCTCGATGGACACCAAGGGGGCACAGGTTGAGTTCAGACAACGAAAACATCAGTATAAGTTAAGGTTGTAATGGGTGTTGAATTCCTAACCATACCACGTGGAGCATTGGCTACACGGCGGGAAATGGTTCAACTCTGAGACTATTGATCCTGACAGAATAAGAGCAAATCTTAGATACTAATTACTAGTCTGCAGCTTGAAATTATGTCAACCTGTGATGCGAAGACCGACATCCGCCAAAACATTTATCCTATAACAACATTTCTGAATGGTACTCTGAAGTATTCATTCTAACCACAAAATACTTCAAGGAAGCAGAGAGAGAGACGCTCGGATGAACTTTCCAACAGAAAGATGGACGATTCCAACAGAGATCCCGACGACACACTGAGCGTAAATATATATTGATTACAATTATTCACGAATAAGTGAGCGTTCATGTGCAAAGGATTAGTATTTAAATTAATATAATTATCAACTGTGTAGTGACTCCTTTTGTCTTTCCCACCCTTTTCAGTCCACACCTACTTCCCTTTGTCCACCAAGCCGTCATATTGGTTTAGCCCACTAGGGAACCTCCCCTATCATTTCCTTGTAACCATATCTACTGTTTATTTATGCATTTCTGTGATAATCATTTATTTTCTAACTAAATTAATACAAATGATGTATGGATGATTTCATAGCAAAGGCTGGGTTCGTGCAGATAACCAACAATTTACAACGTTTGGAATGAGACTAATGTGAGGTAAAGAATAATTAATTAATTAGAAGACTAATTGATCAGATGTTAAAATATCTGGAGAGTTATATTAGGAAAATTATAACTTTGTAATCTGAAGATTTTCCTTGGTGCCCCGACTTCCTAGTTAATTACAGTTACATGATTAGTTTAATCACGTAATAATAATTACAGAGAATTGATTTGATAAAATAACAGTCTTCACTTTAATGATGCCAAAGACACGACATTAGTTATCTAATCACACATGACGCTGCCACAAACTGGCAAGACGTTTCTACAAATGTTTACATTGTGACGTCTCCACTTTCGGAGCGTATTGACAGTGGAAAACGCGTTGTGGTGGACCGTGCTACTTACCCCAGCCGTGTGGCAGCGGCCCAAGCGGGTCAAACTCTTTGTTTGCTGCGGCTATTTGCTGATCCTGGAGCTACAATGGAGAAAAAAGGAGGTTAAATGAACAGCGCTTACGTGTGTTGAATAATGCTTCTTTACAATGATATACAGTGGTCTTATAAGGTAGCTAATCACAGATGAATAAGTGATTACATAGCTGAAAGCTAGGTCACCATGCTAGAACTTCCACCAACCCAACCAGTTCAGAACTGTGATTCCTTCAAGGGAGGATTCATTTCTGTTGGACTACTTATTTTAAGTATTCCAACAGAGCCCAAGGAGGCATGGGCTAGAGGGAGTATCCACAATATATCTTATACCAGTCATTACTTTTCAAATCAGTGGCCCATTCCCAAAAATCTAGACCCTACGCCCTCCGTCCCTAGAGCATACTCCCTCCTATACACTTGTGGAGATCTGAGATGATGTAACAGCTGTAAGCAATTTGTTAATAGTTCCAATTTGCCACTCTGTTAGGCCAGGTGGATCTAAGGCCAGGTTGTTCTAAGGCCAGGTTGTTCTAAGGCCAGGTTGTTCTAAGGCCAGGTTGTTCTAAGGCCAGGTTGTTCTAAGGCCAGGTTGTTCTAAGGCCAGGTTGTTCTAAGGCCAGGTTGTTTTAAGGCCAGGTGATTCTAAGGCCAGGTGATTCTAAGGCCAGGTGATTCTAAGGCCAGGTGATTCTAAGGCCAGGTGATTCTAAGGCCAGGTGATTCTAAGGCCAGGTTGTTCTAAGGCCAGGTGATTCTAAGGCCAGGTTGTTCTAAGGCCAGGTTGTTCTAAGGCCAGGTTGTTCTAAGGCCAGGTTGTTCTAAGGCCAGGTTGTTTTAAGGCCAGGTGATTCTAAGGCCAGGTGATTCTAAGGCCAGGTGATTCTAAGGCCAGGTTTCACCATATTGCTTATACCTGTCAAATCATCTCACATCTCCACAAGTGCATAGAGACTAGGGGTCAATATGGGATTAGACTAGTGCAGTTTGGGAGGAAGGGGAGAGAATTGGGACATAGCCCATGTCTTACCCCGAATATGAACCTCTGGTTGAACTGCTGCATGGCCCCCTGCAGTTGGCTGCGCTGGTGCTGCCACTCCTCAAAGTTACGCACCGACTCCTGCGTAGGGCGCTGCCACGTGGTGGTCCGGCTGATGTGGTCCACGAAGTACACCCTGCCCATTGGGTCCACTCGCCGCTCCCACCTACATGGGACAGAAGAGGGAAGGTTCTACTTCTCCATGATGATTGATGACGGCCCTGTGTGAATACTTTAAAAAGGAATCCTTTCTCACAAAAAAAAAGAAAAAGATCTGAACTGGTGAGATTGGTGAAAGTAATAGGGTGGTAACCTTGCTTATATCCAAACACATATATATCTACACTTCTCTTGAGGAAACAGCAGGAGGCATTTCTGCACTATTTCAACAGGGCCGATATTCCTCTAGGGGAGGCAGCGTGTAGTGTAAAGAAATCCAGGGCCTTCGGTCTTCAGTAGGATGTGCACCAAAATGGCATGGATAAAGCTTGATGTCACGTATCACTCGGTCCGAGAGAACAGGTACCGTGCAGGGTTTCTCGTGACAGCAAACTATAGTGACATCAACTTTGCGCAGGTGCTCTTATTGAAACCAATTTAACACACATCATTTGACATTGTACCATGTAAAACTATAATACAGCGTAAGATACACATTAGTTAACATATTCCAGAACGCATTGGTTCATTTTTAAAGAGTAGAATTCGTGATAAACTACTGCCATATGAAAGCAAAACATATAGTATATGATTTACGAACTACGGATTTGATGAATAAATTATTTTGTTACCCAGAGGGGAGAGAATCGGGTCGGTTCCATGACGTCCTCTTTTCAATGTGATCCACGTAATACATGCGCCCATTCTGGTCCACCCTCTGCTCCCAGCTTCAGACAAAACACAGAACAGTCAGCAAATACATTTGAAGGGCACCAGTCCTGCACAAATGTAATCTTAACACCTAAATGAATGTTAAGTTCCTCATTAAAATAATTGCAAGTACATTAATTGAATTGATTCAATTACACAGAATATTTCTACTAGTAACTAATGTGCACCAAGTTTTACTATTAATAAGTACTATTAGTAACTACCCACCGTAGGCATTCTACAATAGGCATACTGACCCTTATGTAACAGACTAACACTGCCTAGACTAACGCTGCCTAGACTAACAGAGTAATGCCGACTAGACTAACACTGCCTAGAGTAACGCTGCCTAGACTAACAGACAAATGCCGACTAGACTAACACTGCCTAGACTAACTCTGCCTAGACTAACAGACTAATGCCGACTAGACTAACACTGCCTACACTAACAGACAAATGCCGACTAGACTAACACTGCCTAGACTAATGCAGAGTAGACGAACACTGCCTAGACTTACAGACTAATGCCGACTAGACTAACAGTGCTTAGACTAATTGCGACTAGACTAACACTGCCTAGACTAACACTGCCTAGACTAACAGACTAATGCCGACTAGACTAACAGTGCCTAGACTAATGCCGACTAGACTAACAGTGCCTAGACTAACGGCAACTAGACTAACAGCCTAACATTGCCTAAGACTCGGGATGAGGAGAGCTTTTAGGAGGGTGGAATAGTGGGGACCAATTGGAGGTTTACTTAGTAGCAATGCAAATATCATGGTACAGCTATATAGACACTCAATCATCATGTTACTTTTTAAAATGGTACGTTTACAAACATATATTTTTGATAAATAGAATTGAAAGTTGTGTCTCATTTTGGTAAGTGGTGAAATAAGTATAGCCAGTTATAATTGTAATGGCTTAGCAGATAATAAGAAAAGACGACCAGTATTTACCTGGCTAAAAGAGAAGGAATATAATATCTATTGTTTACAGGAAACTCATTCAACAATTTTAGATGAAGTTTTGTGGAAAAAGGACTGGGGGGGTGAAATATATTTCTCCCATGGGCAAAGAAATTCAAAAGGAGTGATGGTTTTAATTAACAGTAATTTTGATTTAAATGTGCAAATTGTCCAAACAGATCCTCAAGGTAGATGGATTATTTTAAACATGCTATTGGACAATAAACAGAGATGGCTTATTAACCTATACGGTCCAAATAATGATGATCCAAGCTTCTTTGAAAATATATATAAGAATTTATCAACTCTACAAGCAACACTAGACTATTATTATGGTGGGAGATTTTAATACAGTCTTAAATACCTCTATTTACCGGAAAGGAAATCACACTACAAACTAATCACCCTCAGGCACTTAAGGAAATCATGAATGTCATGGATATATTGGAATTAGTAGATATATGGAGACTTAAATACCCTGACCTAGTGAGATGCTTAATCAAGCTAGTCGTCTTGACTACTTTCTTATGCCATTCTCTCTGGCACCAAAAGTTTAAAAAGTGTTGATAGGGAACAGAATGCGGTCGGATCATCACATAATTGGCATATATATTACTCTTACAAAATTTCCACGTGGGCAAGGATATTGGAAATGTAATCAAAGCCTACTAGATGATACATTGTTTAGAACTAGAATTGAAGAATTTATAACTGACTTTTTCAGACATAACAGGTACAGCAGATTACCTTATTGTATGGGACACTTAAGTGTGCCTTTAGAGGCCATGCAATTCAGTACTCATCTATAAAACAAAAGCAATTTAGATCAAAAGAGTCCATATTAACAAAGGAAATTGAAGGACTAACAGTACAGTTAGATAGCAATAAAAACTGTACCATAGAGGCACAGAATAAGTTAGAGGAAAACCAAAAAGAAATGGAGGAACTTATTCAAGAAAGATCCAGTGTAATATATTATAAAAATAAAGCGAACTAGATGGAATATGGGGGAAAATGCACCAAATTATTTTTCAATCTTCAATATAGAAATGCTACCAAAAAAATGTATTAAAACTTGTTACAAATGACGGAGTCACGCATGATTCACCAACTTATATTTTGAAAGAGGAAGTAAAGTACTTTAAGAATATGTTTTTGTTTCATTCTCCTCCATCTCCACTAACTGAAACAAATTGTATGTTTTTTTTCTTCCTAATAATAATGTCAAATTAATATCTGTACAGAAAGACTCAAGTGAAGGCCAAATTACAGAGGAGGAACTTCTTGGTGCAATTGGGGCCTTTAAGGATGGGAAAACTCCAGGGCTGGATGACATACCAGTTGAAGTACATAAAATGTATTTTTGATATACTCAGAGGACCATTATTAGCATGTTTGAACCACTCCTATATAAATGGTAGATTATCAGACACGCAACAAGAAGGTCTGATATCATTATTACCGAAACAGAACCCAAATGGTATATGTGAAGATCCAGTCCATTTAAAAAAATGGAGACCTCTTACACTTCAGTGTTGTGATGCAAAAATCCTAGCAAAATGCTTGGCGCATAGAATTAAAAAGGAAGTCATATTTTTCATCCTAATCAGACAGATTTTTTACATGGACGATACATTGGAGATAATATAAGACTGGAAGTACTGGAAACAATAGAATACTATGAAATATCAGGGACACCAGGCCTGCTTTTCATAGCTGATTTTGAAAAGGCTTTTGATAAAGTACAACTGGAGTTTATATACAAATGCCTAGAATATTTTAATTTTGGGGAATCTCTTATGAAATGGGTTAAGGTTATGTATAGTAACCCTAGGTGTAAAATAGTAAATAATGGCTACATCTCAGAAAGGTTTAAACTATCTAGAGGAGTAAAACAAGGTTGTCCACTATCGGCATATCTATTTATTATTGCCATTGAAATGTTAGCTGTTGAAATGAGATCAAACAATAATATTAAGGGATTAGAAATCCGTGGCTTAAAAATTAAGGTGTCATTGTACGCTGATGATTCATGTTTTCTTTTAAAACCACAATTAGAATCTCGGCCTCAGAGGATTTAGATACTTTTGCTATCCTCCCTGGATTAAAACCACAAAGAAAAAAAGCAAATTTTACATTACCATGTAGTTTATCAATGAAATGGTCTGACGGAGATGTGGACATACTCGGTATACAAATCCCAAAGGAAAGAAATGATCTCACTCCAATACATTTTTATAGAAAGTTAACAAAAACAGATAAGCTCTTGCTACCATGGAAAGGAAAATACCTGTCTATTTGAAAAATCACCCTGATTAACTCTTTGGTCATATCACAGTTTACCTATTTGCTTATGGTTTTGCCTACACCTAGTGAGTGACCTGCTTTTTAAATTATATGAGAAAAAAAAAATTCAAATTTTATTTGGAATGGCAAGCCAGATCAAATTAAAAGGGCCTATTTATATAACAAATATGAATTTGGAGGGCAGAAATGATTAAATATTAAAGCATTAGACCTCTCACTAAAGGCGTCAGTCATACAACAGTTATACTTAAATCCAAAATGGTTCTCTAGTAAATTGGTAAGAATGTCTCATCCTATTTTCAAGAAGGGCCTTTTTCCCTTTATTCAGATAACACCTGCTCACTTTCAGTTGTTTGAAAAGGAAATAATCTCCAAAATATCTTTATTTTTTAAACAAGCCTCAGACAGTTGGTTGCAATTTCAGTTGAATCCACCTGAAAAGACAGAACAAATAATACAACAAATATTGTGGTTAAACTCAAATATACTAATTGATTTAAAAAAAAAAAAAAAATTGAGGGAAGTGTTTAAAAAAAAAAAGGTATAATTTTAGTGAATGATATCATAAATAGGACTGGTGGAGTTGTCTGTGTTAGCTGTATGTGTGACATATGGGAATGTCTGCTCTACCCAAAATTATAACCAAATGCAGCATTACCACAAAAATGGAAGAGGCAAGTAGAAGGGGATAAAAGTAAGGAACTTGTATGTCGGCCCTGTATTAAAGAACATAAATGGTTAAAGAAAAGTGTGATAAATAAAAACATAACAATTTCAATTGCAAAATAGTTTTGAAGAGATTTTCGATGTGCCCATTCCATGGCACATGGTTTATGAATTGATACGCCGGATTCAAAACTTTGAATTGTTCAATTTAAATTACTATACAAAATTCTTGCAACCAATAGAATGTTATATATATGGGGGATACAATCTTCCCACCTCTGCAGATGCTGCTGTGAGGAGGCAGTAATTAGATAATTTATTTTGGTATTGTCCATATGTAGCTCGTTTTTGGTAACAGGTCCAGGAATGGCTGAAGAATTGCAACATTTGCCTAGAACTAACGTTGCAGATAGCAATACTAGGTGATTTGAAAAGCCATAGTCAATCAATCAATAATATAATAATTATTTTAGCAAAAATGGTTTATTTTCAATTTACAATGTGTAGAAGCTATGAGAATAGAAAGGTTCAATACTTTAGTGAAGCATCACTGCACAGTTGGAAAATATATGGCCAATAGAAATCCAAAAATGGATGATGTTGAGAGATAGATGGGAGGGGTTGAATGGAGCTGAAGGGTGGGACTGGATGATGTTGAGAGATAGATGGGAGGGGTTGAATGGAGCTGAAGGGTGGGACTGGATGATGTTGAGAGATAGATGGGAGGGGTTGAATGGAGCTGAAGGGTGGGACTGGATGATGTTGAGAGATAGATGGGAGGGGTTGAATGGAGCTGAAGGGTGGGACTGGATGGTGTTGAGAGATAGATGGGAGGGGTTGAATGGAGCTGAAGGGTGGGACTGGATGATGTTGAGAGATAGATGGGAGGGGTTGAATGGAGCTGAAGGGTGGGACTGGATGATGTTGAGAGAGATGGGAGGGGTTGAATGGAGCTGAAGGGTGGGACTGGATGATGTTGAGAGATAGATGGGAGGGGTTGAATGGAGCTGAAGGGTGGGACTGGATGATGTTGAGAGATAGATGGGAGGGGTTGAATGGAGCTGAAGGGTGGGACTGGATGATGTTGAGAGATAGATGGGAGGGGTTGAATGGAGCTGAAGGGTGGGACTGGATGATGTTGAGAGATAGATGGGAGGGGTTGAATGGAGCTGAAGGGTGGGACTGGATGATGTTGAGAGACAGATGGGAGGGGTTGAATGGAGCTGAAGGGTGGGACTAATAACAAGATAACCAATGTAAAACATACAGGGTCTGTAAAACGTATATAGATTCAGACATTTTGTGAAATAGCACAGTTACAAATAGAAATCAAACTGGATGGATATCAGAAATAGAGGAAGGACTAAAAACAAACAAAATATAACTATTGTAAAATAGATTGTAAAATGTGTAAAATGTGTATAAACTGAAGGTAGAAGCCTAAGTGTTATGGTTTATTAGTTTACTCTATTCTACTATTCTGCCTTGCCTGACAGAATAACAACAAAAAAATCCAGAAAAACACATGTCAAAAATGTTATAATGTTATAATGTTATAAATCAGAAAGATTTCTGGCTCCCAGGTGTCTTTTATACAGGTAACGAGCTGAGATTAGGAGCACACTCTTAATTTGGAGCACACTCTTAATCAGTTTGTTACCTGTATAAAAGAGCACACTCCCTTTAAGAGTGTGCTCCTAATCTCAACTTCGTTACCTATATAAAAGACACCTGTCCACAGAAGCAATCAATCAGATTCCAAATTCTCCACCATGGCCAAGACCAAAGAGCTCTCCAAGGATGTCAGGGACAAGATTGTAGACCTACACAAGGCTGGAATGGGCTACAAGACCATCGCCAAGCAGCTTGGTGAGAAGGTGAAAACAGTTGGTGCGATTATTCACAAATGGAAGAAACACAAAAGAACTGTCAATCTCCCTCGGCCTGGGGCTCCCATGCAAGATCTCACCTCGTGGAATTGCAATGATCATGAGAACGGTACGGAATCAGCCCAGAACTACACGGGAGGATCTTGTCAATGATCTGCCTAGACTAAGAAACTAATGCTGCCTAGACTAACAGACTAATGCCGACTAGACTAAGAACATTTTTATACTGACTGCAAAATGAGTGATAAATTGTCAAGTCTCATCTATTAGTGGTTGAGAGTGGTTTGAAATATCAAATTGAAGGGTCAACAGCTATTCATTTCCAACAGAGTTAAACATTAAGTCAACTCTACAAAGAGGTGTAGCATCGAACTCCTGTCAACCTCAGTGTTTACCCTAGGATTTTTTTCAGCAGCGGTGGCAAAGGTAGCGGGGGTGGAGTGTGGTAATGGGCATAGTGGTGGGTGTGGCCAATGGCACAGTTGTAGAGGCCCTCTTGGCCACAGAAAGAAAATGTTAGTTTTATAGCTAATTTCCTCAATTTGTAAGCATTTGTCATGTGGCTGAGAGAAATTGCAGTTTCAAAGTTAATCTCCTGCAATTCTACACATTTTGCCATGTCTAACGCTATCTGAGTGATTAAAACATTGAAAGAACATACCAATTACATGGATAATCTGAAATTCCAACTGACTGTCTAGTTTTTATTTTGGTGATTGTTAATTCTCATAGATCTTATAAAAAAATGTATTGCTTCAGTATCTTTTCTACCTACTTTATATCTGGTTTAAGTTTACATCCTGTTTAACCATCCTGAAAATGTATATAAAAATACAAGTCTTCTCCCCCTCTCTCTCCAGTCTAGTTATGGCTTTAAAAAGTTCAGGAGGAAAGATTTGCTTTACAAGTCACATAATAAGTTGCATGGATTCACTGTGTGTGCAATGATAAGTGTTCAACATGATTTTTGAATGACTACCTCATGGTGAAGTTATTAATTACACTTTGGATGGTGTATCAATACACCCAGTCACTACAAAGATACAGGCGTTGTTCCTAACTCAGATGCCGGAGTTCTGCTCAGGGATTTAATGGCTGTGATGGGAGAAAACTGAGGATGAATCATCAACATTGTAGTTACTCCACAATATTAACCTAACTGACAGAGTGAAAAGGAAGCCTGTACGGAATACAAATATTCCAAAACATACATCCTGTTTGCAACAGGGCACTAAATACTGCAATAAATGTGGCAAAGCAATGAACATTTTGTCCTGAATACAAAGTGTTATGTTTGGGGCAAATCCAAAACCTCACCGAGTACCACTCTCCATATTTTCAACCATAGTGGTGGCTGCATTGTGTTATGGTTAAGCTTGTAATCGTTAAGTACTGGGGAGTTGCACCGCTGCAACCTTAAAGCTCACATTAGCACGATGCAGGATATACAGCATGGGGATATATTGCAGGGTACAAACAGAAGGCTATATAGGGCATACAGTCAACTCCACACACACACACATTAAAACCCATGAATGACGCCAAAGACCCCCTACCTACATATACATGACGCTAAAGACCTAACCAAACCGACATGTACATATTACCTCATTCAATCACCCCAACTACTGTACCTCACACCCCAGTACACTGACTCAGTACTCCTTGTATGTAGCCTGTATAAAGCTTCATTATTGTTATTTTATTGTGTTACTAGTTTATTTTGATCTAATTGTCATACTTTAACTGCATTGTTGGTTAAGGGCTTGTAAGTAAGCATTTCACAGTAAAGTCTACACTTGTTGTATTCGGCGCATGTGACAAATACAATTGGATATGAAGACGAACACATGTGCACATTTTCGATGGCCAGGCTGGTCAGGGCTGTCGGATTGATAGGGAGCGTTCTTTTTTACTTGCTCATGATACACATCTGGTTAGGAGCCTAGTCCACTTACCCCGGTGGCAGTGGACCGTTGCTGACAGGGCCGAGTTGGGGGAGCCCTCCGGCTGGGGGTACCCCAATGGCTTCCGGTCCGCTGGTGCTGGCTGCCTGTGGGGGTGGGGGTTCTGTGCCGTTCTCCGGAGGGGGGTTTGAGGAGGAGCCGTCTGAAGCCGGGGGCTCGCTCACGTCGCTGGGAGTGGAGCTGCTAGAGGACGCTGGAGGAGAAAAGGTTAGTTATGGTCTTGGGGTGGAGCTGCTGTTGGAGGTTCGATGAGACAGAGGAGAATAGTTAGCTGCGGTTGCTAGTTGGAGACGGTATAGACGAAGGACAGGTTAGCTGTGGTCGCTAGTAGGAGATGCTAATGAGAAGCTGCTAAATAAGGCGAATGCTTTTAGACTGCATATCTGTGTTGAATAGCATATCTGGACTGCACTTCATTCAATTCCACAAAATGGCTTGAATAGTGAGTGGAATGAAAACATGAACGTTTCATTACATGAGAAGGCAATAGATGGACCTGGCATTAGAACATCAACACACGAAAGGAATTTCTTTCAATAGTTCTGTCAGAGACCTCTATGGTTATCTATTGTATTACTATAGTATTGTGGTATTTTGTATTGTATTATTATGGAATTGCTAGGGTATGTCTAGGGCCTTTCTTAGCGTGGTGCCAACCTGGGGAGGCGGCTGGTCTGCGAGGGGTGGGTGGAGGAGGACGAGCAGGTCTGGGGGGGCGTGTGGACTTGGAGCCCCCTGGGGATGGGGCGGGAGACCCCGTGCAGTTGATCTCGTGGCCATTGGGGATGATCACCCAGTCCTCTGTAGAGTCACTGGAAGGTGACGTGTCTCTGCTGGACCTGGCGGGTATGACATCACCAAAAGTCTAAATAAATTGCATGCAGCACAGTCAATTACTTTTTGTTTGCCGTTTTGGCTGTAGGTAGTGCCTCCTACTTTTTGGTGGTCAAAACGTTTTATCTACTACTGCTACTACTACTGCTACCATCATCATTACTACTACTACCACCATCATCATTACTACTACTACCACCCCCACTAGTACTTTTATTTTACAATACACACATACCGGAGGATCACATCACTGACATCAGCAAACATGACACTACAAAACTAAATCTAATCAAAAAACATATGAACAATATAAGTATTTACATACTGTCAAGAGTTATCATGAAAAATAAAAAATGTCCACCCCCTTCTTCCTTACCAAGAAAGTACATTGCTTAGGATCAATAATTGACCCTAAAGTCCTTTGATAAGATCTTTGCAATCAGCAAGCAGTTCTCTGGACATCCCAGTGCAGAGACAGTTGCAATGTTTTTTGTAAAACGATATATTCATATCGGGAAAAATGCAATTAACATCGATTTAAACTTGACATATCGGTGCCCATCTCTAGTATTCACAATGGACAGAAGATATGCTAGTGTGACTGAGTAATATCATAAAAGTATTTTGCCGACTCACACTAAATCTCCCCCCCCAAAAGTCAAGTATTCACTCAGAGAACTTACAGAAGACATACAATATAGTATTATTAAAACATGATACCTGTTGCCTCCATCTTCGTTCTGCCTCGCGTCCCTGTTGGGAGCAGTAGCTGCTGAAAAAGAAAACCATCAACATCAAGCATTCAAACCCAAACAGAATACAATTCATCTAGTGAAATGTATTAATCACATCATCCTCAATTGGGATCGGCGCGACTACTCAGGTTTGTACAAATGTAACTATTTAGCAGGTTATATTTATAAGCATTGACAAAATGAACAACAAAAACATGTGCTTATTGCTTGTGGAGTACGTCAAGTGCAGTATTAAAATAATGTACAATGTCCTTTTCAGTTGCATCCGAAAAAAACTAAATTGGAATAACCAATAGTATACACCAATTTTTTTTTGCCTCAAACACCGACACTTTACCCTGCCCATCCCTAATCCTCACCATGGTCTCTCTCTGCAGAGGCAAAGGTCTCTGGGTCCACCTGCACGCCATCCAGACAGATGGACAGGTCTCCCACCACGTCTGTGTTGTCCTGGTCTGAACACAGCTGTAAGATCTGCACCACCTCAGAGACTGACAGACATACAGACACACAGAAGGACAGACACACGCGTAGATGCTAGTTTATAAACAGAGTGTAAACATGGATGGATCAGCTTGAATTCTAGCCTTGATGTATCCCGTCTAATATCAGAAATATAACTTGTGTTCCTGAAAAGCGATGGCTGGGATAACATGCACGATATGCATGTATTGACCATCTACACAGAGTATAGCAAACATTAGCAACACCTTCCTAATATTGAGTTGCACCCCCTTTTGCCCTCAAACCAGCCTCAATTCGTTGAGGCATAGACTCTACAAGGTGTCAAAAGCGTTCTACAGGGATGCTGGCCCATGTTGACTCCAATGCTTCCCAGTTAGCTGCATATCCTTTGGGTGGTGGGCCATTCTTGATAAACACGGGAAATGGTTGAGTGTGACAAACTGGTGCGCCTGGCACCTATTACCATATCCCGTTCAAAGGCACTTGAATTTTTTGTCTTGCCCATTGACCCTCTGAATGGCACACAATCCATGTCTCAATAGTCTCAAGGCTTAAAAATCCTTCTTTAACCTCTCTGGTTTAAGTGGATTTAACAAGTGACATCAATAAGGGATCATAGCTTTCACCTGGTCAGTCTTTCATTGAAAGAGGAAGTGTTCCTAATGATTTGTACACTCAGTGAATATTATTATTTAATCAGTAGCATATTTGGTCACCTACATAGGAGGTGCACTTCTGTGTGTCTTTGACCCCTGATTGTAGTGCAGGAATTAATTAATATATCTTTGAGGGTCACATGGGCAGCACGTCGACCATGACTGAAAGGACTCATTCTATTGGCAAAGTAAGCCCATTCATATGCTTGAGTTAAAAGTCAAGTGCCGCCTCGAATACCAGCTGTGGCGAGAGCCGCCCTCGAATTCCAGCTGAGGCGAGAGCCGCCCTCGAATTCCAGCTGAGGCGAGAGCCGCCCTCGAATTCCAGCTGAGGCGAGAGCCGCCCTCGAATTCCAGCTGAGGCGAGAGCCGCCCTCGAATTCCAGCTGAGGCGAGAGCCGCCCTCGAATTCCAGCTGAGGCGAGAGCCGCCCTCGAATTCCAGCTGAGGCGAGAGCCGCCCTCGAATTCCAGCTGAGGCGAGAGCCGCCCTCGAATTCCAGCTGAGGCGAGAGCTGTCTCACAAAGAATACCAGACATGAAGTAGTGGATTAGAGCAGGAGTGTTAAACTCTTCCATGGAGGGCAGAGTGTACTGGTTGTTGTTAGTTATTTTCAATGCGTGTCCAATTAAGACCTAGGTGAAAGGAGTTCTTAACTTTAGAAAACTTTGTGATCAAATGCACATCCTTAAAGAAACGTAGGTGCTGGGCTAAGGAAGTACTGCAAAAAAAAACAGGTTGAGGACCTGGTGAAGATCGAAACGTTGTCAAACTGCTTACTGGGAGCTGTACTGCGGCTACCCTCTGCTCCAGCCTCTACAACATAGTGTGTGTGTGTGTGTGTGTGTGTGTGTGTGTGTGTGTGTATATATATATATATATATATTATTTTTTTTAAATATATATTTAAGCAACAAGACCCGAGGGGGTGTGGTATATGGCCAACATACCACGGCTAAGGGCTGTTCTTAAGCACAACGCAACGCAGAGTGCCCATACACAGCCCTTAGCCGTGGTATATTAGCCATATACCACAAACCCCTGAGGTGCCTTACTGCTATTATAAACTGGTTACCAACATAATTAGAGCAGGAAAAACAAATGGTTGTGTCATACCCTGGGTATACCACAGCTGTCAGTCAATCAGCATTCATGGTTCAAACCACCCAGTTTATAAATATATATTTATATCAGAGGGATTGGGAAAAAAAGCAGAAGACACATTTCTACCTAGTATGGATTAATAAAGTATACCTTATCTACCTGTATCTTAAAGGTGATAATTGGGAGCAAATTCAGTGCGCGGAACACTTGTGGAATATTCTATTCAAGTGAGAGAGACTGTCATTTCTTCAAACAATTATCTTTAAACAATATCGATTAATTATTGCAATAATGAAACCAGTCAGCCCAACAGCTGAGCAACCTAACTGAAAATTAAAAAAACTGATACTATATAGGACCGAAAAATGCTTAGTCCGACTGGTTCCATCTCCCACAAGCCACCTTGGTTATCTACACAGGATGGTGTTTTACCCCCAACCCGGCTTATTTTCCCAGATGCCAGGAAGAAGAGACAATGAGGCATTGTTCTAAACTCTCTCCAGGCTCTCTATCGCGGGTCACACACACACACACACGTCATCTTGTCTACGGAACGCCCGCATTTAGGTTTTTATCACCATCTCTAGCAGACTAACTGCAGGAAGATAGAGTGGAAAGCATCTCTTTACAGAAACACAGAATTAAATAAATTATATCTATGCCTTCCTATTAATATCAAACAAACCAGGTAAACACGTCATTTTTCTATCACACACTCGTTTTAGCTATATTCAGTTAGCAGCCACTGCTAAATCGCCTCTGCTATTTTTCTACTATTTCTTCAACTTCCTTCAAATTGAAATAACATAATTGCACTATCCCTTTAAGATTAGAGTTACAGTACAACATACACAAAAGTATGTGGACATCCCATCAAATTAACGGATTAAGCTATTTCGGCCACACCTATTGCTGGCAGGTGTATACAATCGAGCACACAGTCATGCAATCTCCATAGACAAACATTGGCAGTAGAATGGCCTCGCTGAAGAGCTCAGTGACTTTCAAAGTGGCACCATCATAGGATGCCACGTTTCCAACAAGACAGTTCTTCAAATTTCTGCCCTGCTAGAGCTGCCCTGGTCAACTGTAAGTGCTGTTATTATGAATTGGAAATGTCTAGGAGCAACAACGGCACAGCCCGAAGTGGTAGGCTACACAAACTCACAGAATGGGACCGTCGAGTGCTGAAGGGCGGAAAAATAGTCTGTCCTCGGTTACAAAACTTACTACAGAGTTCCAAAATTCCTCTGGAAACAACGTCAGCACAATAACTGTTTGTCAGCAGCTTCATGAAATGGGTTTCCATGGCTCAGCAGCCACACACAAGCCTAAGATCACCAATGCACAATGCCAAGCGTCAGCTGGAGTGGTGTAAAGCGCGCCGCCATTGGACTCTGGAGCAGTGGAAACCAACTCCATATCAATGACCATGATTTTGGAATGAGATGTTCGACGAGCAAGTGTCCACATACTTTTGGTCATGTAGTGTATAGTAAGAAGTGGTGTGAATGAGAGCCACCGCTTGCTCCTCATCTCCCTACAGTGCAGTGGCACGCATCAGTTATATTACAGAGGACTATTTGTAAATATGACAACCACTTACTGCAAAGCTCTTGTATATGTTGTTATACACTTTTCCGCTATCAAAAAGTCACAGAGATTTCATATAATCACATTTAATACTACCTGCTCCGTGCCTCATCAGGAGAAGAGAATGAACTCACGTTTCATATCATTGGACTTGAGGGTTTCACTCATGTCCAATGTGGCCACGCCCAATAGGAAGTCGGCCTTCAGCGTCTGATGACTCCATACCCGGAAAATGAGCTTACTGAAAGGTGTGACAATTCTGTGTAGAGGGTGGAAAACATTTGTTTACGGTTCCACTACTGTACTTAGTAGGCTATACAACAATAGACCAGGAGACGACATGCAATTCTTGGTGACGGGGCTAAACAATTACACTATTATAAAGGAATGAGTTAAACACATAAACAATAACGAGATCACCGTGGGCCAGTTTCCCAGATACGGATTACACCTACGGACTAAGAAGCACTTCCATGGAGAATCTCTGAGCGTATTAGTCAAGACTATGAATGAGAAATGCACTATAGGCCTATATGCTAAATAAATATACATGCGAATATAAATTTGTCAGAGGAAGGCGGTGTCAGAGGTAGGCCTTAAAAATTGTCAAAAACTCCAGCCAGCCAAGTCAAAGTATGTTCTCTCTGCTACCGCACGGCAAGAAGTCCCAGAGCGCCAAGTTGGGACCTGAACAGCTTCTACCACCAAGCCTTAAGACTGCTGAACAGTTCATCAAAATGTCTACCCGGACTATCTGCATTAACCTCCGGAATTGTGTTATATGTATATATTATTTTACATTGACATTCTTGCACTGGCTCTATACACACACCCACTGGACCCTACCCACACACACTACATAAACTCACACATAAAGACAAGCATATTGACACCACACACACACGACAGTTTATATGCATCCCATTGCCTTGTCACTTTATCCCTACCTACATGTACATATTACCTCAACTACCTTGTACCCCTGCACAGTGACTTGATTACTGGTACTCCTTGTATATAGCCTCATTACTGTTATTTTATTATGTTAATACTTCGATTTTGTTAGCTAATCTCTTTTTACTACATTGTTGGGAAAGGGCTCATAATTAAGCATTTCACGGTCAAGTCCACACCTCTTGTATTCGGCGCAAGTGACAAATAACATTTGACTTGAAATGCAAATAGGTATTACCGTAGCTACTTACACTGTGAGTGACTGCTTCCATTTGGGGGTGTGGGTGTTGTTGCATTTCTCAGTCTTCTTCGACTGGTCGTCCACAGCCACCTCCACGTACGGACTGGGGCCAAACCAGTTCTTTTTGTTCTCCTTCAGTTTGGCCGACAGAACTGCATGCCATAAAATACACAAATCATGTCATGGTAAGAGATTCTAGTGAACACTGTTATAAGTCACGGAAGTTAGCCATAGAAATAAACCACAGAACGGAAATGTGAGATCCATGTTCACATTGCCTCATTGACCCACCACTGTAGCCTAAGCACTACCTCTGTTTAGAACGATTCTTTAGCCTAGTTGGTTTACTGTACATCCTACTATGTTTGTTATTGATATATATTTCAACCACTGAAAAAAATAAGAAAATAAAGTTATTCTATTCCATCTATACTCTATAAATACCTGATAAATTCATAGTCTGTACCATCAGCTAGGCCTATGGAGAACAAGCACCCGCCAGTCCCATTAAAAAGCGCATTCTACAGCTTCGGGTGTCAGTGGCTTATTATTTAATTTAGGATTATTAGTAGAATCTCGATTATCTGAAGCCAGCTTCTTCCTGAGGTCCGCCACATAATGAAAAAGACTAAATAGTAAGGTCAAAACTCACCAGTGACTTGAAGTTGTGCCTTCATAGTTCAGCCATTAACACTGCAGCATGCTATGGCTATGACATGAACTGCAAAGAAAGAAAACGTGACATCACATGTAAACATTAAGAGACAAGAAACACGGCTATAGTGCAGGTGTCCTGGTTTACATAAGGGTTTATCTATAGTACAAGTTTCCTGGTTTACATCCTACTGTACCCAATGGAATGTTTAAACAGACTCCTGCACTTATGCCTAGAACACTATAACAAACCCATGGAGACTTAAGCAAAACAAGGAAGTAAAATGCTATCGGGATAGATCACCGCCTGGTACGGCAACTGCTCCGCCCACAACCGTAAGGCTCTCCAGAGGGTAGTGAGGCACAACGCATCACCGGCCCTCCAGGACACTTACACCACCCGATGTCACAGGAAGGTCATAAAGACCATCAAGGACAACAACCACCCGAGCCACTGCCTGTTCACCCCGCTATCATCCAGAAGGTGAGGACAGTACAGGTGCATCAAAGCAGGGACCGAGAGACTGAAAAACAGCTTCTATCTCTAGGCCATCAGACTGTTAAACAGCCACCACCAACATTGAGTGGCTGCTGCCAACACACTGATTCAACTCCAGCCACTTTAATAATGGGAATTGATGGGAATTGATGTAAAATATATCACTGGTCACTTTAAACAATGCTACTTAATATTATGTTTACATACCCTACATTATTCATCTCATATGTATTTGTATATACTGTACTCTATATCATCTAATGCATCTTTATGTAATACATGTATCACTAGCTACTTTAAACTGTGCCACTTTGTTTACATTACTCATCTCATATGTATATACTGTACTCGATACCATCTACTGTATCTTGCCTATGCCGTTCTGTACCATCACTCATTCATATCTTTATGTACATAATCTTTATCCCTTTACACTTGTGTGTATAAGGTAGTAGTTTTGGAATTGTTAGGTTAGATTACTCGTTGGTTATTACTGCATTGTCGGAACTAGAAGCACAAGCATTTCACTACACTCACATTAACATCTACTAACCATGTGTATGTGACAAATACATTTGATTTGATTTGAAATGCATGCGCATGCGACTTTCTAATGCAATTGTCAGATTTAGCCTAAAGTAGCCTTGCCATCGAGGGTTGGCCAGTTTGGTCATCTGCACGGCGTAACCATGTAAAAGACAGTGTAAACTTGCAATCTGCTAACTGTGTCAACAAGTTAATTAATGTCTAATACTGTCCACACCACTGAAACAAGAAACAATCATTGCAAAGTAAAAAACAAACAATTATTTTACCTTTATTTAACCAGGTAGGCCAGTTGAGAACAAGTTCTCATTTACAACTGCGACTTGGCCAAGATAAAGCAAAGCAGTGCGACAAAACAACACAGAGTAACACAAACAAATGTACAGTCAATAACACAATAGAAAAATCTATGTACAGTGTGTGCAAATGTAGAAGAGTAGGGAGGTAAGGCAATAAATAGGCCATAGAGGCAAAATAATTACAATTTAGCATTTACACTGGAGTGATAGACATGCAGATGATGTGCAAGTAGAGATACTGGGGTGCAAAAGAGCAAGATGATAAGTAATAATGTGGGGATGAGGTAGTTGGGTGTGCCATTTACACATTGGCTGTGTAGAGGTACAGTATAACATAATTATACTGGTGCATAGAGTTGTATGGCTTGTTTAACTTTGCAATCATTCGTTTTTGATTGGCATACATTTTAAAGTAAAAAATCTGAGTCTGCATCTGTTACAATGGAATTGCCCTAAAGCAGGTTGGAGCAGTCTAAAAAAAATCCTATATCTGCTAATCATCAATGCAGTGATCGCGAATTGAAAATAATGTAGGAAAACAATGACAAATGTATAGGATATTGCAATATAACCCAAATGCTTTAGACGAAATGTTAATATCTGTTTGATAACATGTTTGGAATGACAATGGGTCCCACAGGGACCAGAACAAGATTGTCTCAAAATAGGGCTGTCCCCTCACCTAATTTATTTACTAGCTACTGTAACCTGCTTAATTGCTTGATTCAAGGCAAATGACTCTTCCCTTGGTTTCTTAACTACCCCACAACCACAGTCAATTAAGTCAAGCTCAGAAGCTACCATAAATTCCATAACTGCAAACAGTAAATCTGACATTACATAAATCAGCTAGCTACTGCTCTTATTAACTCAAATGCTGACTAGTAAATTTGCTAGGTATTGTTTGTTTTAGGGAATAGGTAGCTAGCTTGCTAGCTAATCCAAGTTTTTGTGCAAGGTCTAATATGGTTGTATTTTGCTAGCTAGCTAATGTTAGCTATCTACGTTAAGTAGTAAAAGTATTTTAGCTACCTAGCTGCCCTGTACGTAGCTAGCTATTCTTTCAATACTTTCAAAAATCATAAAAGGTAGCTAACACAATTTATAAATTACTTCTACATGGAAAGGGAGCGACATAAAAGGGAAATGGCAAGAGAAAATTGACAGAGAAGATTTCAATAACAATCCCAGGACCCTGAAAGGAGGCCAAACAACAAGCTAGTAACTTACCTAGCTAAATCCACATAGCAGCTAGCTATAACAACTCTGGTAGCCATCTAGCTGTTAGCTTCACAACATAAACAATCACTAGTTAACTACACTCTTGATGTGCATAACTATGTTAATAATTAACTACTTGGTCAGTAGGATGTGTCGTGAAGGTTTGCACAGGTTTGCTCGCTTTGAATATCGATGTCACTTAGGGTAGCTAACGTTAGCTAGCTCACCTATCTAACCATCTACGGATATCTTTGAAAATTGACAATTCCTCCATATAAAACGATTGGATTACATCTTACCCATATCAGAGGGCAGCAAATGTTTCTGTAAATGTCCTTCTTACGCCGACCAAGGAATATGGATGGTAAACAACGTCTCAGAAAAACTACAAAAGCTGTATGACAAGTACCACTCGGTCTGAATTTCTTCCTGACCGTGTCATGTGACTAACGACAGAAGTGGTAAACCCATATACGTCACGGTTGCTATAAAACGGAAGGTTCCGTTTAGAACGTTTTCTCATCACCAAATATGGTACTGAGAGGAAGTCTTGTCGCGAGTACTGATAAACTGAGGATGGAACTAGGTGATACTGGGCCAACATTCTGCTAATTTTCTCATCTATGAAACATCTGATCTCAATGCACAGTGCACTACGTTTTATAGACATGACACTTTGCCAAAGTTTGAAACAATTGCGTTGTTTGGAGTGCAACGTCGAATTGAGTTTCTGCACATGCGAACTTCACAGATAAGGCGTTCCCCTTCTGAAATATGCAAATACATAATTCAACGAGCCAATGGGATCTCGCTAGCTTGTGCTTGGCCTGTTTTCCCCACAATGCTTAATTTGCTTCCACTGTAAACGACACAGGTTAACTATCTTGGGTCAGTTATAAATATATTTGACGTAGTAGGCCAAGTATGTATGTAGACAGGAATAGTAATGGCGTCTTTTTGTAGGCACTTACTCCGCTGGACAATGCCCATGAATAAAATTAATGGTGTTTTTGTAATGTTTTTAGATAAACGCCGAAAATAAGGTATGTGGTAAACACAGGCTTATGAGAGTTTATACGTTTTGTTCTATGAGATTATCTTCATCAGCTAACTACACTTTCAGAATTTGTAAGATGTTTTTGTAATAATAAAACAAACGATAAAGCCTTCATAATTCATAAAGGTAATGTTAACTGACTGCTATTATCTCATAGAACAAAACGTATAAGATCTCCTAAGCCTGTGTTCACCTCAGACCTTATTTCCGGCTTTAATTCCAAACTCCTATGGTCATTTATTTCAGGGTTTTAGGAGTACAAGCTGGCCTGCTCTATTGCATTTTATGTAAGGGGCCGTTCGACATCGCAGCCGACTTTAAAGGAGAGTTGGGACTGAATGATCTACAGATCTTGCACCCTAAATAACTATACAATATTTTTGTCGATTAGTCAGTCACAATTTACCCATGATACATCAAGGTTGTGATGCTCTCGAGCACCAATCATTTCAAGAAATGTGAGATTCTCTCCCAAAATATAAATACCCCAAAATATTTTGATACATTGAAACAAAATGTTGTGGGAGATTTTAAAAAGTGTGTGAGTGTGTGACAGGGCACAGACCATAGTTTTAGTTAGTGTTTCCCCTGGGACTAGGGGTGAACATGTAAAATGTATAAAATAGCTTTTGTCACCAAAAGTCCAGTGCAGAGTTTGTGAAGTGTTTGCTGTGCAAGTGTATTTGTGTGAGAGCAACCATTTTAAGGGCTGTCTTGAAGATAATTGTTTGGTGATCAATTGTACTAAGAATGTAGGCTATGTGTTGAGCTTAATCACCAATGTTACTTTATTAAAGTTTAACAGTATTCACTGTTATCTATATTAAACACTTTTTTCTCTTTCATCTCCCCATTGTTATGTAGCTACCTTTAACCTAACACACACACACACACCCTGTGGTAGGACAGAAAATACTTGATGCCAGTGTGTACAGTACAGTACTTTGCTGCAGAGATACTAGTGGTACGCGGGTCAGCTGTTTGTTCAGGCACTTGCATTTGCTAATAACCCATCCGCAACCCCCGACTATATGTGATAAAGGGAAAACCTGAGGCCCACACCAGACCCTAAACCGCTAATATAGAAAATCAGCTGAAGGCTACAGTCAGAGACAATTTTTTGACGGGGGGGTGCAGGATTTTGTGTTGTTGCCTGATTTAGTATTGTCAAGAGGTTCGGACCTCTTGGTGTAGCAGTTGAGGTGTTGGCTAGAAAGTTACTTGACCTGGGTTTGAGTCCAGGTTGGGGCTACCCCCTGAATTCATTACATTTTTTTTACTTTGGCCAAGTGTAACATCTGCAAAACTTTCTCCACTTTGTTTGTAACATATTTTAGTTTTGGGTAACAGAAAACTGTATTGAGATTAAGGTTGCTGGATCAAATCTGTCGTTCTGCCCCTGAGCAAGGCAGTTAACCCACTGTTTCCTAGTAGGCCGTCATTGTATATAATAATTTTTTCAGAACTGATTTGCCTAGTTAAATAAAGGTAAAACAAATAATTAATCAAAGAGAACATTTGCATAATGTTGACCAAAATCCTTCTCGCTCCATCTTATACTCTCGGCCATCGGGCTTCCTCTTATCACCAAATTTGGTAGTGAGTGGAAATGTCAACCGGATGCTTACATTTTTACGTCCGGTGAAATATCTGGCTCATTGTTCTGTGGGCATAGTCTATCATCACCAGCAGATGGCAATGTCAGGCACAATACATTGCTGATACACCTTTATAAGGGGAAGTGAAATAAATGTACATGCATTTCCTTTATTTTCAAGAGAAAATCTGTGTTTTGAGGTGAAATATGCAATTCATATTTAAATAAATGTAACCTATATGTAGAAGTAGTCCTAATTGTAATCCCATCCAACATCTGCATTGTAGGTTTATCAATTGTATTCTCTAAATTAGTTTGATATTGCCTGATTCTACTATTTTATAAGATGTATCTTGTAAAATGATGTTAATGCGCCACTTGGTATTTTTTCCTTCTCTTGCCTAGGAGGGATGCTCAACGAAGACACTGACCAATCAGCTCTCGAGAAGGTGGGTTACCTACCGCAGAAAGTTGCAGAGCGACATCACTGTTGGAGCACGGTTGCTTCGGTTTGACAGCACAGGGCGACACTTTTGAACACCCCCCCCCCCAAAAAACGGCATTTTCGAGCTATTAAAAGAAGCAGGTGTGTACAAGTTGGCTATACAACATCTTCCAAAATATTTAGAGATGTTGGCGTGCACGGAGATGATCACCATGTGCCTTCAGTCGGCAAAACAGAAGCACCTTCGCGCTCAGCAGCAGCCACTGCGTAGCCACGTTAATGGACTTCCAATTTTCAAAGATGTAAGTAATCTCGTCTTCGCGCTGATTGTTTCTGATAGCAGTGCGCGGATCTATCAATAAATTGAAATTATTTATTTACCTTTGAATGGTGTATATTCATTTAGGCTACAAGCATCTATATTTAGGAAGAAGGTAGCTAAATATGTATAGTTGCTCATTTCACATACACAATACAGAGCAATATTGTAAGCATGCATAACAACTATTGGGAATATTTTAACTGTGTGTGTGTGTGTGTGTGTGTGTGTGTGTGTGTGTGTGTGTGTGTGTGTGTGTGTGTGTGTGTGTGTGAGAGAGAGAGACTGTGTGTTTGAGGGATATAGGGAGAGGTACAGCTGCTGCCTCTGCATGATAAATTAAGCCTTCTCAGCTGGAGTGATTTTGGGACTGCTGTGGGGACCCCCCGAACACACACACACACACACACACACCCTGTGGTAGGACAGAAAAGACTTGAGGCCAGTGTGTACAGTACAGTACTTTGCTGCAGAGATACTAGTGGTACGCGGGTCAGCTGTTTGTTCAGGCACCCGCACCTGCATTTGCTAATAACCCATCCGCAACCCCCGACTATATGTGATAAAGGGAAAACCTGAGGCCCACACCAGACCCTAAACCACTAATATAGAAAATCAGCTGAAGGCTACAGTCAGAGATAATTTTTTGACGGGGGGGTGCAGGATTTTGTGTTGTTGCCTGATTTAGATGTGTTTCTGCTTATACTGTAATTTCCAACATTTTGGTAAGCTATTTGTTAGTCAACTTGTCTATAATTATATACTTGCAGCTTCTCTTCTGTCAATATATGTTGCCCTAGAACAGCATTTCCCAAACTCGGGTCCTGACCTAGAATACTAAATAAACCCTTGCTCAACAGAATGTCATAAATTGATAGAACGAATGCTTCAATCAAAGGTGCTTCTTTGGGAACCGGGGATAAAAAACTGGAAATGTTCAACAGACATCAGTTTGACCCGGTTGTAAGGAAATAAAAAGCTGTGAAAACGACCCAACGTGTTTCTAAGCTTTCAGTTGGGCTTGGGTGCATATTTTATGTGGTTGAAATACTATCAGTTTTTATGATGCTGATAAAACCACCTCAACAGTCGGTCTCTAACTGCACATTCACATTCTCTCAAGATACTGAAAGAAATAAATCATATTTCTCCACTCCTGTTCCTGTGTCAAAATGTTGCCTACATTTGGTGTAGGCCTATCATTTCACTGCAATAACTGCTTAATTCTGCAGGAGTTAATATTAAGGCTATGTGAGAGGTTATAGGACTACATTTGGTGTCCAGATTTCAGTTTCCATTTAACCCATCTGAACAGTAGGCTACAGTTCCCTGACGTGCCATGGGCCTATTTGAACTCCTCTTCTTGTGACTGTCAAATTTGCACCTCGCAATCGTCACACAACAAAGCCGGCACTGCTATCATCTTCTTTTACCCCTTCGCCAAAACTTTCCCAAATCTTAGGCTACTTTTCTGTCCCTACCTACACTTTAACTCTCCATTTTGCAGCTTTTCTCTTATTGAATTAATCTCTGACATTGTCCTTTTTGCCTCCATGGATCGATCAACCCACCCTCCACCCACCCTTCATCCACACAGTATTTCATGACCCTAAACCCACCCGCGCTGCGGATATAACCGCGGGGACTGCAGGTTATGAGTCAACCCACCCATCACTACCAGTGTGTACTGTACAGTGCGTTGATACAGAAACCTGCAAGCTAACCATTTCTCAAGTCCCTACCCATCACACCCAGGTTGGTTGTCATTAGTGATGGGGGGGGAAATCGACAGTTACACATCAGGATATACAATCTACACACAATACCTCATAATGACAAAGCAAAAACAGGACTTTAGAATTTTTTACAAATGTATTAAAAATAAAAACTGATATCACATAAGAATTCAGACCCTTTACTCAGTATATTGTGGAAGCACCTTTGGCAGCGATTACAGCTTTAAGACTTCTTCGGAATGAGGCTACAAGTTTGGTACACCTGTATTTGGGGAGTCCTTTAGGTGCCGTTTGTAAAACTCCAAGCAGGCTGTCATGTGCCTTTTACTGAGGAGTTGCTTCCGTCTGGCCACTCTACAATAAAGGCCTGATTGGTGGAGTGCTGCAGAGATGGTTGTCCTTCTGGAAGGTTCTCACATCTCCACAGACGAACTCCGGAGCTCTGTCAGAGTGACCATCAGGTTCTTGGTCACCTCTTTGACCAAGACCATTCCCCGATTGCTCAGTTTGGCTGGGCGGTCAGCTCTAGGAAGAGTCTTGGTGGTTCCAAACTTATTCCCTTTAAGAATGATGGAAGCCACTGTGTTCTTTCCAAATTAATTGAATTTACCACAGGTAGACTCCGATCAAGTTGTAGAAACATCTCAAGGATGATCAATGGAAACAGAGTGCTATGAGACTCGAAATTGAGCTCAGGTGCAAAGGGTCTGAATACTTATGTAAATAAAGGACAGTTGAAGTCAGAAGTTTACAGACACCTTAGCCAAATACATTTAAACTCAGTTTTTCACAATTCCTGACATTTAATCCCAGTAAAAATCCTGGGGCTTATGTCAGTTAGGATCACCACTTTATTTTAAGAATGAGAAATGTCAGAATAATAGTAGCGAGAATGATTTAGTTCAGCTTTTATTTCTTTCATCACATTCCCAGTGGGTCAGAAGTTTACATACACTCAATTAGAATTTGGTAGCATTGCCTTTAAATTGTTTAACTTGGGTCAAATGTTTCAGTTAGCCTTCCACAAGCTTCCCACAATACGTTGTGTGAATTTTGGTCCATTCCTCCTGACAGAGCTGGTGTAACTGAGTCAGGTTTGTAGGCCTCCTTGCTCACACATGCTTTTTCAGTTCTATGGGATTAAGGTCAGGGCTTTGTGATGGCCACTCCAATACCTTGACTTTGTTATCCTTAAGCCATTTTGCCACAACGTTGGAAGTATGCTTGGGGTCCATTTGTCCATTTGGAGGACCCATGTGCGATCAAGCTTTAACTTCCTGACTGATGTCTTGAGATGTTGCTTCAATATATCCACATAATTTTCCTTCCTCATGATGCCATCTATTTTGTGAAGTGCACCAGTCCCTCCTGTAGCAAAGCACCCCCACAACATGATGCTGCCACCCCAGTGCTTCAAGGTTGGGATGGTGTTCTTCGGCTTGCAAGCATCCCCATTTTTCTTCCAAACATAACAATGGTCAATATGGCCACACAGTTATTTTTTTGTTTCATCAGACCAGAGGACATTTGTCCAAAAAGTAAAAGCTTTGTCCCCATGTGCAGTTGCAAACCGTAGTCTGGCTTTTTTATGGCGGTTTTGGAGCAGTGGCTTCTTCCTTGCTGAGCGGCCTTTCAGTTTCTGTCGATTTTTGGACTTGTTTTACTGTGGATATAGATACTTTTTTACCTGTTTCCTCCAGCATCTTCACAAGGTCATTTGCTGCTGTTCTGGGATTGAGTTGTACTTTTCACACCAAAGTACGTTCATCTCTAAGAGACAGGACACGTCTCCTTCCTGAGCGGTATGACAGCTGCGTGGTCCCATGGTGTTTATAGTTTATACTTGCGTACTATCGTTTGTACAGAGGAACGTGGTACCTTCAGGCGTTTAGAAATTGCTCCCAAGGATGAACCAGACTTGTGGAGGTCTACGGTTTTTTTTCTGAGGTCTTAGCTGATTTCCTTTGATTTTCCCATGATTTTCCCGTCAAGCAAGAGTCACTGAGTTTGAAGGTAGGCCTTGTAATACATCCACAGGTACACCTCCAATTGACTCAAATGATGTAAATTAGCCTGTCAGAAGCTTCTAAAGCCATGACATCATTTTCTGGAATTTTCCAAGCTGTTTAAAGATACATTAAGTTGACTGTATATAAACTTCTGACCTACTGGAATTGTGATACAGTTAATTATAAGTGAAATAATCTGTCTGTAAACAATTGTTGGAAAAATTACTTGCCAAAACTATAGTTTGTTAACAAGAAATTTGTGGGGTGGTTGAAAAACAAGTTTTAATGACTCAAACCTAAGTGTATGTAAACTTCCGACTTCAACTGTATTTCAATTTGACATTTTTTATAAATCTGTAGATATTTATAAAAAACAGTTTTTCGCTTTGCCATTATGGGGTGTGGTGTGTAGATTGATGACAACATTTTTATTTAATCAATGTTAGAATAAGGCTGTAACGTAACGAAATGTGCAAAAAGGGAAGGGGTCTGAATACTTTCCGAATGCACTGTATATATGTTGTTTTTGAAGGATCACTGCTTCCGTTGAGTGTCAACAACTCTGACAATCCCTTTGTACCTACTGTAGGCATGCACGAAAAGCTGTTTCAGGCAGAGCTTGATGCAATCAGAGATTTGAAGCAATTATGCAGAAGCTCCCTAGGAAGACTGCTAACATCCCAAAGTATCCCTTTAAATACTGACAAACTGAAGCATCATAGTGGTTTCTATTGTCTGACAATCATGCATCCCTTGTTGGTTTGATTGTGAAAAGCTGTTTCTGCAGAGCTTGACGCAAGCTGAGATTTGAAGCAATTATGGAAAAGCTCCCTTGAAAGACTTCTGTTGACATCGGCTTGTAGAGTAACCTTGAGTACTAACACACTGAAGCTCGTGGCTTCTATTGTGTCGGTTGTACTGCATTGTTGGTTGGATGTTGTTGTTGGTTTGTTGTTTTTTTGGTTGGTTGGTTTTATTTGTTTGTTTCATGATCATTACAGTGAGTCAGCATCTGTTCATTTGTGGATATCTCATTGATATACTGTAACACACTGACGTTCTGAGGTTTCTAACGTCTAGTTTTTATTGGATTCCTTGTTAGTTTCTTTGTTTCATCACAGTGAGTTGGGATCGGTTCATCGTGGATCATATCTTATTTATGTGACAGCAGCAATGCACTAACCTCAGGGAGAATAATGCATGCAGATAGATAAAAATCTATTACCTTTGCCATCATCTCCTTGTTTAAATTGCAGCTCAGAAGATAGATTTATCGAGATGCGTGCACTCCTGAGTCCTACCTGACAATACATACAGATGAACTTAGTGAATGGGAAATAGATTTTCTATCACCCTCGAGAGATAAACAACCCAAACAGCGTGAGAGAATGTTTGGCTAATTAATTAGGTTGATACGTGGGTGAGCTGATATGAATATATTACAAGTCTAAATCGTTCTGAGATATTTTGCCCTTGGAAATGTGTCATCTTATATGGCATTAGAAAATGTTAGCCTGTAACGAAGCCAAGGTTTATAAGTGGCGAAGCGAGCTACAATATGAAGTATTACAGTAACAAGCTAAATCGTTTCAAGATATGCTGGCATATACTGTATTTTTCCCTTGGCAACATACAAAAGTCACAGTCTATGATAGCAATTGAAATTCATGGGAGTGTGAAGCTGTGCATAATGAAATTATTATTTGTTATCTGAACACAACGCTGCAGGCCAGACATAATCACGGTCTAAACTCCAATCTGAACACAACACTGCAGGCCAGACATAATCACGGTCTAAACTCCAATCTGAACACAGTAGGATACACCCTCAGATCTCAACTGCTTAAATTAAGCAGAAGTAGATGGAGAAGGATGACGCTTAAAAAGATTTCTCATCTGAAGGTTGATGTCTTCTTCATGACATATGAGACAGTGAAGGTGATTATCCTCAGTCACTTACGGTGAAGGAGATCATCCTCAAGTCACTTGGGCACCTATTTAGACTCTTTCAACCTAAGGTCTGACCTGATGCCGGTCTCCTCCTCCCAACCTGAGGCCGGTCTCCTCCTCCCAACCTGAGGCCGGTCTCCTCCTCCCAACCTGAGGCCGGTCTCCTTCTCCTTATAGAAAACCGTGTCAAAAGGACACACGGTTCTTACTGGCTTAACACCTGCTGACATGCCATCTGAAACAGAGACGCTCTGGGAAGCAAGGCTGACCTTTATCTGCACATTGTAAATGATGCATTATCCTCTGAGAACACTGGAGTAAAATACTGGGCCGTGCAACTTAGACAATCTCAGAGCTGTCTAGGAGCAAATGCCAAGTAGATCATGTTTAGACAGATAGGAGAATGTGTGCGGCCAGTTATATTTAATAGGCTTCCTTCATACATTTTCTTTCAATCCTGAGGTAGTAGACAGGAAAGCGCATTTCAGCTGACGACAATATACACGTGTTCCTTTCACTATCAAGTTTTCATTGAAGTGTAAAAAATATGTCTTCAGATCCCAATTCCTTGTGTCATCTTTCAATCAGACAAGCAAAATTAATAATGGGAATGCATTTCGATCATAGTAAACACGAGTACAACTTATCGGCCAGTCAAATCTAATCAAGCCAAATTTCATTTGTCAAATGCGCCGAATACAACAGGTGTACCAGGAAATGCTTACTTACAAGCCCTTAATAACTCTTAAAGATCTCCACAGAACGGTGTCCCAACTTCGGGATGGTTGAGCAAATGTGCGCTAATGTGATTAGTATGACGGAACAGTGATGCCGAAACGTTGGTAAATAACCATTAAATTGCTGGGAGATTATATTTGGTGTGTACGACTTCCTTTATTTTGATAGTTTATAGTTGTAAGTAACAAGAACATTTCCCAGGATATAGACAAATCTTCTGTGGGCAGAAAGCTTAGATTCTTGTTAATATAATTGCACTGTCCAATTTACAGTAGCTATTACAGTGAAAACATACCATGCTATTTTTTGAGGAGAGTGCACCATTATGTACTTGAAAATGTGTATATATAGACCAATTAGTCATATTTGGGCAGACTTGATACAACATTTTGAACAGAAATGCAATGGTTCATTGGATCAGTCTAACACTTTGCACATACACTGCTGCCATCTAGTGGCCATAATATAAATTGCACCTAGAGTCCTAAGTCAGATAAATGGCCTTTCATTTGCATTTCAAAGATGATGGAACAAAAAAACATGCTTTTTTTCTTTGTATGATCTTTTACCAGATCCTAACCAGATACCTAATGTCTTATGTTTTCCTACATTAATTCCACATTTCCACAAACTTCAAAGTGTTTCCTTTCAAATGGTATCAAGAATATGCATTTTATGTGAAAATTGAAAAAAAGGCGTCCGATCCTTAAGATGTTTTAACCAACAATGCAGGTTTAAGAAAATACTTAAAAGTAAAAAATCTCACATACCCGACGTAGCTGTTCTGTCCTGCCGATGCACGGAAAACCCTACCAACTTCCACGACGCTGTGAAACATAAGATATTACAGTTTTTAATGTCCCGTTGGTAGGATAGTCTCGAACGGATCTCATCCACTTTATTTTTCAGTGATTGCATGTTGGCTAATAGAACAGATGGGTTATCCACTCGCTAACGAGTTCTCACAAAGCACCCGGATCTCAGCCCCCTGTATCTTTTGTCTTTTCATCATGCGAATGTCGGGGATTTGGGCCTGACATAGGAGAAACGGTATATCCTTCGCATCAGACTCATTAAAGAAAAAGTCTTTGTCCAGTTCGAGGTGAGTCATCGCTGTTCTGACATCCAGAACCTATTTTTGGTCATAAGAGATGGTCGCAGCAACATTATGTACAAAATAAGTTACAATGCGAAAAAACACACAAAATAGCACAATTGGTTTTGTAACTGTAAAACGGTAGCCATCACCTCCAGCGCCATTATGATCAGACATCCGTCCAAAGTAGAACAAATGAGTGTTTGAATATTGTTCATACTATTTGACACGGTCAACTGGTATGGGGCTATGTACGTTACAAATAGACATTGACAGCAGGTGGCATAGTTTAAAATCCTGAGCTTGTTGACTTCTGAAAGGGGATAGTCCACAATGCATCTCAGAAAAGGTCCTAGGAATCCTATTAAAACCTGTTTTAATACTACGAAAACTCCCAGCTCAGAGTAGGTTTTAGGTTCATGCTAAGACACTGCTAAAACTCAAACTCTCAGCCAGATGTAAAATCAATTCATAAAAGTTTATCTTAGCTTGCAATCGCGACAATTTCAGGTAACGCAAAGAAAAGATAATTATGACGCTCATTGACATTGTTGCAAATTATGGGGAATAACCAATAGCGAGGAGGCTTTGCCAGCTTTGACCTCTACTGCACACTTCAGACAAACGCAGGGAATGTGAATGTACATCAAATGTTGCAATGGTAAAATGTTTGATCAAATTTTCACCTGATATGATCACTTTGCCTACTATTAATTATTGCCTAATTTTAACCTGACATGATCGCTTTGCCAAATTGTAATTAATGTGCCTAATATGTTGGCATGAATAACTTTTATTTTTTTTACCGATTCTGATGGTTGGAAAAAGTGGATATATTTTGATAATATTACTGTCAGGTGCGTGAATGAGGACCCAAAAGCGAATTAACAAACAGAGTTTATTTAATGATGAACACACGTGGGCTCAGATGGACAGGTAGATTCCGACAGGACAGGACAAGGTTGCAGCAAACACGATGATAGTCTGGTTCAGGCATGAGACACACAAACAAGAATCCGACAAAGACAGGAGCAGAAACAGAGAGAGATATAGGGACCTAATCAGAGGGAAAAAGGGAACAGGTGGGAAAAGGGGTGAATGAGGTAGTCAGAGAAGACAAGGAACAGCTGGGGGAAAGAGGGACAGAAACGGTAACCTAGTACGACCAGCAGAGGGAGACAGGGTGAAAGGAAAGGACAGAAACAAGACACAACATGACAATACATGACAGTACCCCTCCACTCACCGAGCGCCTCCTGGCGCACTCGAGGAGGAAACCTGGCGGCAACGGAGGAAATCCTCGATCAGCGCACGGTCCAGCACGTCCCGAGAGGGAACCCAACTCCTCTCCTCAGGACCGTACCTCTCCCAATCTACGAGGTACTGGTGACCACGGCCCCGAGGACGCATGTCCAAAATCCTACGGACCCTGTAGATGGGTGCGCCCTCGACAAGGATGGGGGGGGGGGGGGGGAAGACGAGCGGGGGCGCGAAGAACGGGCTTGATACAGGAGACATGGAAGACCGGGTGGACGCGACGAAGGTATCGCGGAAGAAGAAGTCGAACTGCGACAGGATTAATGACCCGAGAAATACGGAACGGACCAATGAACCGCGGGGTCAACTTGCGAGAAGCCGTCTTAAGGGGAAGGTTCTGAGTGGAGAGCCAAACTCTCTGACCGCGACAATATCTAGGACTCTTAGTTCTACGCTTATTAGCAGCCCTCACAGTCTGCGTCCTATAACGGCAAAGTGCAGACCTGACCCTCTTCCAGGTGCGCTCGCAACGTTGGACAAAAGCCTGAGCGGAGGGGACGCTGGACTCGGCGAACTGAGATGAGAACAGCGGAGGCTGGTACCCGAGGCTACTCTGAAAAGGAGATAGCCCGGTCGCAGACGAAGGAAGCGAGTTGTGGGCGTATTCTGCCCAGGGGAGCTGTTCTGACCAAGACGCAGGGTTGCGAAAAGAAAGACTGCGTAAGATGCGACCAATAGTCTGATTGGCCCGTTCTGCTTGACCGTTAGACTGGGGGTGAAAGCCGGAAGAGAGACTGACGGAAGCCCCAATCAAACGGCAAAACTCCCTCCAAAATTGAGACGTGAATTGCGGACCTCTGTCCGAAACGACGTCTGACGGAAGGCCATGAATTCTGAAAACATTCTCGATGATGATTTGTGCCGTCTCTTTAGCAGAAGGAAGCTTAGCAAGGGGAATGAAATGAGCCGCCTTAGAGAACCTATCGACAACCGTAAGAATAACAGTCTTCCCCGCTGACGAAGGCAGTCCGGTGACAAAATCTAAGGCGATGTGAGACCACGGTCGAGAGGGAATGGGAAGCGGCCTGAGACGGCCGGCAGGAGGAGAGTTACCGGACTTAGTCTGCGCGCAGACCGAACAAGCAGCCACGAAACGACGCGTGTCATGCTCCCGGGTGGGCCACCAAAAACGCTGGCGAATGGAAGCAAGCGTACCCCGAACGCCAGGGTGGCCGGCTAACTTGGCAGAGTGAGCCCACTGAAGAACGGCCAGACGAGTAGGAACGGGAACGAAAAGAAGGTTCCTAGGACAAGCGCGCGGCGACGGAGTGTGAGTGAGCGCTTGCTTTACCTGCCTCTCAATTCCCCAGACAGTCAACCCGACAACACGCCCCTCAGGGAGAATCCCCTCGGGGTCAGTGGAGGCTACTGAAGAACTGAAGAGACGAGATAAAGCATCAGGCTTGGTGTTCTTAGAGCCCGGGCGATAAGAAATCACGAACTCGAAACGAGCGAAAAACAGCGCCCAACGCGCCTGACGCGCATTAAGTCGTTTGGCAGAACGGATGTACTCAAGGTTCCTATGGTCAGTCCAAACGACAAAAGGAACGGTCGCCCCCTCCAACCACTGTCGCCATTCGCCTAGGGCTAACCGGATGGCGAGCAGTTCGCGGTTTCCCACATCATAGTTACGTTCCGACGGCGACAGGCGATGAGAAAAATACGCGCATGGGTGGACCTTGTCGTCAGAGAGGGAGCGCTGAGAAAGAATGGCTCCCACGCCCACCTCTGACGCGTCAACCTCGACAACGAACTGTCTAGAGACGTCAGGTGTAACAAGGATAGGAGCGGATGTAAAACGATTCTTGAGGAGATCAAAAGCTCCCTGGGCAGAAACGGACCACTTAAAGCACGTCTTGACAGAAGTAAGGGCTGTGAGAGGAGCTGCCACCTGACCGAAATTACGGATGAAACGACGATAGAAGTTCGCGAAGCCGAGAAAGCGCTGCAGCTCGACGCGTGACTTAGGGACGGGCCAATCAATGACAGCTTGGACCTTAGCGGGATCCATCTTAATGCCTTCAGCGGAAATAACAGAACCGAGAAATGTGACGGAGGAGGCATGAAAAGTGCACTTCTCAGCCTTCACAAAAAGACAATTCTCTAAAAGGCGCTGGAGGACACGTCGAACGTGCTGAACATGAATCTGGAGTGACGGTGAAAAAAATCAGGATATCGTCAAGGTAAACGAAAACAAAGATGTTCAGCATGTCTCTCAGGACATCATTGACTAATGCCTGAAAGACAGCTGGAGCGTTAGCGAGGCCGAAAGGAAGAACCCGGTATTCAAAGTGCCCTAACGGAGTGTTAAACGCCGTCTTCCACTCGTCCCCCTCCCTGATGCGCACGAGATGGTAAGCGTTACGAAGGTCCAACTTAGTGAAAAACCTGGCTCCCTGCAGGATCTCGAAGGCTGAAGACATAAGAGGAAGCGGATAACGATTCTTCACTGTTATGTCATTCAGCCCTCGATAATCTATGCAGGGGCGCAGAGACCCGTCCTTCTTCTTGACAAAAAAAAACCCCGCTCCGGCGGGAGAGGAGGAGGGGACTATGGTACCGGCGTCAAGAGCTACAGACAAATAATCTTCGAGAGCCTTACGTTCGGGAGCCGACAGAGAGTATAGTCTACCCCGGGGGGGAGTGGTTCCCGGAAGGAGATCAATACTACAATCATACGACCGGTGTGGAGGAAGAGAGGTGGCCCTGGACCGACTGAACACCGTGCGCAGATCGTGATATTCCTCCGGCACCCCTGTCAAATCACCAGGCTCCTCCTGTGAAGAAGAGACAGAGGAAACAGGAGGGATTGCAGACATTAAACATTTCACATGACAAGAGACGTTCCAGGAGAGGATAGAATTACTAGACCAATTAATGGAAGGATTATGACAAACTAGCCAGGGATGGCCCAAAACAACAGGTGTAAAAGGTGAACGAAAAATTAAAAAAGAAATGGTTTCGCTATGATTACCAGAAACAGTGAGGGTTAAAGGTAGCGTCTCACGCTGAATCCTGGGGAGAGGACTACCATCCAGGGCGAACAAGGCCGTGGGCTCCCTTAACTGTCTGAGAGGAATGTCATGTTCCCGAGCCCAGGTCTCGTCCATAAAACAGCCCTCCGCCCCAGAGTCTATTAAGGCACTGCAGGAAGCTGACGAACCGGTCCAGCGTAGATGGACCGACAAGGTAGTGCAGGATCTTGAAGGAGAGACAGGAGTAGTAGCGCTCACCAGTAGCCCTCCGCTTACTGATGAGCTCTGGCTTTTACTGGACATGAAGTGACAAAATGACCAGCAGAACCGCAATAGAGACAGAGGCGGTTGGTGATTCTCCGTTCCCTCTCCTTAGTCGAGATGCGGATACCTCCCAGCTGCATAGGCTCAGCTCCCGAGCCGGCAGAGGAAGATGGTAGTGATGCGGAGAGGGGGGCAACGGAGAACGCGAGCTCCTTTCCACGAGCTCGGTGACGAAGATCAACCCGTCGCTCAATGCGAATAGCGAGTTCAATCAAGGAATCCACGCTGGAAGGAACCTCCCGGGAGAGAATCTCATCCTTTACCTCTGCGCGGAGACCCTCCAGAAAACGAGCGAGCAAAGCCGGCTCGTTCCAGCCACTGGAGGCAGCAAGAGTGCGAAACTCAATAGAGTAGTCTGTTATGGATCGATTACCTTGACATAGGGAAGACAGGGCCCTGGAAGCCTCCTCCCCAAAAACAGATCGATCAAAAACCCGTATCATCTCCTCCTTAAAGTCCTGATACTGGTTAGTACACTCAGCCCTTGCCTCCCAGATTGCCGTGCCCCACTCACGAGCCCGTCCAGTAAGGAGAGATATGACGTAGGCGACACGAGCAGTGCTCCTGGCGTAAGTGTTGGGCTGGAGAGAAAACACAATATCACACTGGGTGAGGAACGAGCGGCATTCAGTGGGCTCCCCAGAGTAACACGGCGGGTTATTGATTCTGGGCTCCGGAGATTCGAAAGCCCTGGAAGTGGCCGGTGGATCGAGGCGGAGATGGTGAACCTGTTCTGTGAGGTTGGAGACTTGGGTGGCCAGGGTCTCAACGGCATGTCGAGCAGCAGACAATTCCTGCTCGTGTCTGCCTAGCATCGCTCCCTGGATCTCGACGGCTGAGTGGAGAGGATCCGAAGTCGCTGGGTCCATTCTTGGTCGGATTCTTCTGTCAGGTGCGTGAATGAGGACCCAAAAGCGAATTAACAAACAGAGTTTCTTTAATGATGAACACACGTGGGCTCAGATGGACAGGTAGATTCCGACAGGACAAGGTTGCAGCAAACACGATGATAGTCTGGTTCAGGCATGAGACACACAAACAAGAATCCGACAAAGACAGGAGCAGAAACAGAGAGAGATATAGGGACCTAATCAGAGGGAAAAAGGGAACAGGTGGGAAAAGGGGTGAATGAGGTAGTCAGAGAAGACAAGGAACAGCTGGGGGAAAGAGGGACAGAAACGGTAACCTAGTACGACCAGCAGAGGGAGACAGGGTGAAAGGAAAGGACAGAAACAAGACACAACATGACAATACATGACAATTACCATTATATCAACACACTCGTCACTCCCGTTTAAGAACTCTAAATCGCTTTGGCACAGGAAGCATCAAGTCACTTGCCAATAATGTTGCATTAAATGTTTGAAAGGTCTATAATTTTCATCGAAAACAATTAAAGTTAACATGAACCTCAAATGCCTTCAATTGACCAATTTTTATAGGCATACCCAATTTAGGCTCTTTTTTTTATTTTTTATTTTTTTTACAACGTCATATTTTGCTCCAAATCAATAACTTGAAGTAGCATGATATAGGTTAATTAAGTAATTGAAAGAAAAATATGTGATTATTTAGTAGCCCAGTGGTTATAAGCATGGCTATTTGGGCATATCATGTGAAATCAGGCCTCATGTGAAATCATTGTCAAAAGCGCAAGAGAAACTGTTGCATGTACAGATGTCGGATCTTAATTTGAGCCAGTTTGGAAATGTGAATTATTATGTGGATTATAGTTCATGGACATTTTTGTAGGGGTTGACACATTTGACACAAGTCGGAAATGTCAGAGTGGAAATTACAAACGTCAGAAGCCTTTTTAAACCTCAAATACACTACACGTTTTAAATGTCCTGCATTTCAGGAAAGTTCTCCTGCAACAGTGGCGCAGGAACCACTGACTTTAAAAAAATTATCAAGTCACTTGCTGTTAACTCTTAACTGGTTAGGACAGCTCACGGGGTGTTCTAAGTGTCTGTCGACAAGGTGTGACTATTATGCCTAAAATGGCTTCATGCATAGCTTTTATTTCTACCCATAGGAGTAGAATGTCTCTACTCTTAGCACTTGTCTACTCTGAGGCTCTTTGTGGACACAGCCCCTGATGTCTAAGGCCATTAGTCTTCACTTATCCCAAGTGATGGAGAAATCAGTTTGAGGATGAGCAATTGCTTGCCAAATGTAATAGATTGAGTTAGTTTTGATTTGTTCACAAGGTAATCCTATGAGTATGACTAAATGCCCAGACAAGTGGATGTACACCTTTCTCTGTATGCTTGTTTCCTTGTTATGGTACCTCATTCAAAAAGGATTGGAATAGCCTGCCTATGAAATGCTCTATGGGCATAAAAGATGACCAGAGCTCCTGGGAACTGTCTTTTTGATGAATTACCCTGATTTGAAATAGCTTTTAGAGAAAGCCTATTGTGACACTTTGTTAAAAGCTCTACCTAAAATGTTTCCCTTTTAATTTCAGATGTTCCGTCGTGCTGACAAGAATGGTGAGTATACAACAACTCTACTTGTCAAGTGATGATTCATTTTGTCTCATGTGAATTTGTCGTTTTCTCATTCACCCTATTCCATTTCTAAAGTATCGTCCTCACACAGGATACCATTTATGGGGGAATATGCAGTTGTTGTTATGTTTTGTTCAATCAAAGAGCCAAATGACTCGCATGAAGGAAACAAGTGAGCCTCAAGTGAGGCTTTTCTCTCTTCACACTTCAGTGCGTCCCACTTTCCTCGCCCAATTAAAACCCTGGCAAGGAGGAGGAATATTGCTTTGACTGCAGAAAATGTGTCTTGGAAACAATGTAGGCTACAGTAGCTTACTATCAGACATTCTGTTGAGTTGGTACAGAAACCAATCAATTGGAATGGAAGTCTATTCTCATGATGGCATTTGAATAAAGGGTTGGATTTCATATGTAGAGCCAACTTCTCTCCATGATATACTGATTGGTGAACAATTACTGGTAATCCAATCAAAGCTAGTCCAATCACAGCTAATCCATTCATAACACAGGAGGAGTGTTTCCTGGCCAGGTCACATGATCAGGGAAAAAACTTCTGGGCTCTATCTCAATTTGTCTTTCGACAATTCCTCACATCCTATCTCCTAACCTCCTTCTCAGCCATATGGAAAAGAAGGTTCAAGGTCCCCCCCCTCAAACCTTCTTCAATATGTTTTGAAACTTGATCGTTTGGTCTGGGATGCTATTGAATATATTGATGCTGCAGTATTAACTGTAGTATATGGGCAATGAATATTGGTTAAAGGGGCAATCTGGGATTGGTACATACAGTACCAGTCAAAAGTTTGGACAGTCAAAAGGGTTTTTCTTTATTTTTACTATTTTCTGCATTGTAGAATACTAGTGAAGACATCAAAACTATGAAATAACACATGGAATCATCTAGTAACCAAAAAAGTGTTAAACAAATCAAAATATATTTTATATTATACCTTGATGACAGCATTGCCATTTTTGGCATTCTCTCAACCAGCTTTTCCAACTGTCTTGAAGGAGTTCCCACATATGCTGAGCACTTGTTGGATACATTTCCTTCACTCTGTGGTCCAACTCATCCCAAACCATCTCAATTGGGTTGAGGTCGGGTGATTGTGGAGGCCAGGTCATCTGATGCAGCGCTCATCACTCTCCTTATTGGTCAAATAGCCCTTACACAGCCTGGAGGTTGAAAAACAAATGATAGTGGGACTAAGTGCAAACCAGATGGGATGGTGTATCACTGCAGAATGCTGTGGTAGCCATGCTGGTTAAGTTTGCCTTGAATTCTAAATAAATCACTGACAGTGTCACCAGCAAAGCACCCCCACACCATCACACCTCCTCCTCTATGCTTCACTGTGGAAACCACACATGCGGAGATCATCAGCTCACCTACTCTGTGTCTCACAAAGACACTGCGGTTCGAACCAAAAATCTCAAATTTGGACTCATCAGACCAAAAGACAGATTTCCACCAGTCTAATGTCCATTGCTCGTGTTTCTTAGCCCTTGCACATCTCTTCTTCATATTGCTGCCCTTTTGTACTGGTTTCTTTGCAGCAATTTGACCATGAAGGCCTGATTTACGCAGTCTTCTCTGAACAGTTGATGTTGAGATGTGTCTGTTACTTGAACTATGTGAAGCATTTATTTGGGCTGCAATTTCTGAGGCTGGTAACTCTAATGAACGTATCCTCTGCAACAGAGGTAGGTCTTCCTTTCCTGTGGTGGTCCTCATGAGAGCCAGTTTCATTATAGCGCTTGATGGTTTTTGCAACTGCACAAGTTCTTGACATTTTCCAGATTGAGTGGCCTTCATGTCTTAAAGTAATAATGGACTGTTGTTTCTCTTTGCTTATTTGAGCTGTTCTTGCCATAATATGGACTTGGTCTTTTACCAAATAGGGTTATCTTCTGTATACCCCTACCTTGTCACAACACAACTGATTGACTCAAACGCATTAAGAAGGAAAGAAATTCCACTATTTAACTTTTAACAAGGTACACCTGTTAATTGAAATGCATTCCAGGTGACTACCTCATGAAGCTGGTTGAGAGAATGCCAAGAGTGCCAAGCTGTCATCAAGGCAAAGGGTGGCTACTTTGAAGAATCTCAAATATAAAATATATTTTCATTTGTTAGTATGTTTGAGTGCACATTTAGTCCACTGCTTAAATAATTTGTTCGTAACACTTACATTTCACTCAGAATGCCGAATATTCAATCAATTAATAACATTTGTTTTATAACGTCCTTTTTACACCAGCAGTTGTCACAAAGTGCTATACAGAAACCCAGCATAAAACCCAAAAGGGAAAGCAATACAGATGCAGAAGCACAGTGGCTAGGAAATACTCCCTAGAAGGCAGGAACCTAGGAAGAAACCTAGAAAGGAACCAGGCTCGAGGGGTGGCAAGTCCTCTTCTGGCTGTGCAGGGTGGAGATTTCTGTTCGAGTGAGTGTCGTCGAAATGTATCATTATTTCTCACTGTCAGAGGATGGTTGTCTTATGGACTCTGCAACAGTGGCGCTCTCTGCTTGGCCTTGAAGACTTGTCTGTAGGAGTATGCTGAGGTTACACCTAGTCGCTGTTTTAACATTGTGTCTGTTTTAACATTTTAGGATTCGGGTGGGGAAGCTGCTCCTAGATCAGTACGTAGGGGAAACTTCACACCCGAAGCGTTGACTGTATGTCTCTCATAGGTTTTTTTTACATAACACAATCAGCTGTGTCAACTAATAGCTGTCATCCGCCTATTCGATTGATGTCTTTTCGTCAATAAAATTACAACAACACGTCAATCTGGATGTCCTTATGAAGACTTTCCCTCACATCTCCAAGCATAGCAATAATGTAATATAATTAGATATGAGTAAATTGACGAGTAAATTGAATGGTGGGAGGAATGAGTCAGGACAATATTATTTGAAAGCTACTTCTCTGCTATGCCACATGTTCCTGCTCTGCAAAATGACATCTTATTACTTTGGCCAGATTCAACAGTCCACCAGATGCTAACCTCAACTCAATCTCTGTATCTGTTTCTCTCCCCTTCTCTCTCTCGCTCTCTCCCCTTCCTTCCTTCTTCCTCTCTCTCGCTCCATTCTACATTTTCTCTCCCTTTCGCTCCCTCTCTCTTATCCCCCTCTTTCTTTGTCTCTTTCCTCTCTCTTTCCACAGTTGACAGACTTTCAGCGAGGCTTACTGGTACTGTTGTTGTGCACGCTTTGTGGGCATCTGTTGATGTAATCTGACAGGGCAGATTGGAGGGAGGGTGAATGTATGGCCGTTGGAAAGTAGCGAGAGGAGGAGAGTGGCCAGGCTTGATAGGCATCGTTCTGACTAAGATGGAGCTTGAGTCACTCCCTGATTTAGCTGGAGGCTAAAATGACAGGACAGTTAAATCATAGCTTATGTAGGAACAGGATTTTTTTCCTAACCATATTTAGGGCCAGGAGGTTTTCCTAACCGTGGTCAGGTCATCATGTATACTGTAGGTTTCATAAATTGTGCTTAAATTAACAGTGCCCTGCTTGTCAATCAAGCCATGACAGGTGTAATATTATCATCTTACAATGAGTGTTACACAATGTTCCAAAGGCCTTGTGTTAGTTCCTGTATCACTGATATAATTAAATATAATGAAAGTTGAAATGGTGCCAAGTCAGAGTAAGAGAGTATGAACTGCATTATACAGTGAAAGATAAGGCAATGATCTACATATCCAGTCACAAGGGATTGCTGTCTTCTTCTGTCAAGTAAGGTACATTCCTATTGAGGACTTTCATCCCACAACAGGCGACTCAATCGCTTTTCCTTCATTCTGACACATCAGTAATAATGGATGAAATAAGCCGTAGGCATGGCAATAATATGCTCCTCTAGGTCGTCCTGGAACGACCTAGAGGAGCAACACATTTTAGTAAGCCATTTTAACTCAGAACTGTCAGAGAAGTGAACAAGCTCCCAGTAGTCACCATTAGGCTGCCAAAGAGCAAGGCATCAAATCTGGTGGCTTTGACAGCGAAACCTGGGAGGTCTCCAATCCCCTCATCGAAATGAAAGAAGGTCAGAGTCAGATGATGAAGGCACATGCACAGTGGGGCAAAAAAGTATTTAGTCAGCCACCAATTGTGCAAGTTCTCCCACTTAAAAAGATGAGAGAGGCCTGTAATTTTCATCATAGGTACACTTCAACTATGACAGACAAAATGAGAAAAAAAATCCAGAAAATCACATTGTAGGATTTTTTTAATGAATTTATTTGCAAATTATGATGGAAAATAGGTATTTGGTCAATAACAAAAGTTTATCTCAATACTTTGTTATATACCCTTTGTTGGCAATGACAGAGGTCAAACGTTTTCTGTAAGTCTTCACAAGGTTTTCACACACTGTTGCTGGTATTTTGGCCCATTCCTCCATGCAGATCTCCTCTAGAGCAGTGATGTTTTGGGGCTGTTGCTGGGCAACACAGACTTTCAACTCCCTCCAAAGATTTTCTATGGGGTTGAGATCTGGAGACTGGCTAGGCCACTCCAGGACCTTGAAATGTTTCTTACGAAGCCACTCCTTCGTTGCCCGGGCGGTGTGTTTGGGATCATTGTCATGCTGAAAGACCCAGCCACGTTTCATCTTTAATGCCCTTGCTGATGGAAGGAGGTTTTCACTCAAAATCTCACGATACATGGCCCCATTCATTCTTTCCTTTACACGGATCAGTCGTCCTGGTCCCTTTGCAGAAAAACAGCCCCGAAGCATGATGTTTCCACCCCCATGCTTCACAGTAAGTATGATGTTCTTTGGATGCAACTCAGCATTCTTTGTCCTCCAAACACGACGAGTTGAGTTTTTACCAAAAAGTTATATTTTGGTTTCATCTGACCATATGACATTCTCCCAATCTTCTTCTGGATCATCCAAATGCTCTCTAGCAAACTTCAGACGTGCCTGGACATGTACTGGCTTAAGCAGGGGGACACGTCTGGCACTGCAGGATTTGAGTCCCTGGCGGTGTAGTGTGTTACTGATGGTAGGCTTGGTTACTTTGGTCCCAGCTCTCTGCAGGTCATTCACCAGGTCCCCCCGTGTGGTTCTGGGATTTTTGCTCACCGTTCTTGTGATCATTTTGCAGTTCATAGTGGAGTTTGGATTGTGACTGTTTGAGGTTGTGGACAGGTGTCTTTTATACTGATAACAAGTTCAAACAGGTGCCATTAATACAGGTAATGAGTGGAGGACAGAGGAGCCTCTTAACCTTTCTGATCTCCCCATCCCGGATCCGGGATCGTGAATACAGACTCAAGCTCATTACCATAACGCAACGTTAACTATTCATGAAAATCGCAAATGAAATGAAATAAATATGCCATCTCTCAAGCTTAGCCTTTTGTAAACAACAATGTCATCTCAGATTTTCAAAATATGCTTCTCAACCATAGGAAAACAATAATTTGTGTAAAAGTAGCTAGCTAGCGTAGCATTTAGCGTCAGCATTAGCGTTAGCATCCAGCACGCAACATTTCAACAAAAACATAAAAGCCTTCAAATAAAATAATTTACCTTTGAAGAACTTCTGATGTTTTCAATTATGTTTTCAGTTAGATAGCAGATGCTCAGTTTTTCCAAAAAGATTCTTTGTGTATTAGAAATAGCTCCGTTTTGTACATCACATTTGGCTACCAAAAAAACCCGAAAATTCAGTCCTCAAAACGCGAACTTTTTTCCAAATTAACTCCATAATATCGACTGAAAACATGGCAAACGTTGTTTAGAATCAATCCTCAAGGTGTTTTTCACATATCTCTTTAATGATATATCGTTCATGGAAGCATGGTTTCTCCCCTCAATCAAATGGAAAAGTACAAGCAGCTGGCAATTGCGCACCGAATTCCACGCAGGACACCAGGCGGACACTTGGAAAATGTAGTCTCTTATGGTCAATCTTCCAATGATATGCCTACAAATACGTCACAATGCTGCTAACACCTTGGGGGAACGACAGAAAGTGTAGGCTCATTCCTTGCGCAATCACAGCCATATAAGGAGACAATGGAAAACCATTGTCCCAGAAATCTTGCTTGTTTGTAGGTGACCAAATACTTATTTTCCACCATAATTTGTAAATAAATTCATTAAAAATCCTACAATGTGATTTTCTGGATTTTTTTCCCTCATTTTGTCTGTCATAGTTGAAGTGTACCTATGATGAAAATTACAGGCCTCTCTCATCTTTTTAAGTGGGGGAACTTGCACAATTGGTGGCTGACTAAATACTTTTTTGCCCCACTGTATATTATCTACAACAACATGTACGAGAACAAGCTCTCCTAGAACAACATCTCCTAGTACAGCATCTCCTAGAACAACATCTCCTAGAACAATATGTCCTAGAATAACATGTACTGGAACAACATCTCCTAGAACAACATCTATTTGAACAACATCTACTTGAACATCATGTACTGGAACAACATCTCCTAGAACAACATCTACTTGAACAACATCTACTGGAACAACATGTACTGGAACAACATGTACTGGAACAACATGTACTGGAACAACATCTCCTTGAACAACATGTACTGGAACAACATCTCCTAGAATAACATGTACTGGAACAACATCTCCTAGAACAACATCTACTGGAACAACATCTACTTGAACAACATCTACTTGAACAACATCTACTTGAACAACATCTACTGGAACAACATCTACTGGAACAACATCTACTGGAACAACATGTACTGGAACAACATGTACTGGAACAACATGTACTGGAACAACATCTCCTTGAACAACATGTACTGGAACAACATGTACTGGAACAACCTCTCATAGAACATCATGTACTGGAACAACATCTACTAGAACATCATGTACTGGAACAACATCTCCTAGAAAAACATCTACTTGAACAACATCTCCCAGACCATCATGTACTGGAACAACATTCCTAGAACATCATGTACTGGAACAACATCTCCTAGAACATCATGTACTGGAACAACATTTACTAGAACATCATGTACTGGAACAACATGTACTGGAACAACATGTACTGGAACAACATGTACTGGAACAACATGTACTGCAACAACATGTACTGCAACAACATGTACTGCAACAACATGTACTGCAACAACATGTACTGCAACAACATGTACTAGAACAACATCTCCTAGAACAACATCTACTAGAACAACATCTACTAGAACACCATGTACTGGAACTGGAACAACATCTACTGGAACAACATCTACTGGAACAACATCTACTGGAACAACATGTACTGGAACAACATGTACTGGAACAACATCTCCTAGAACAACATGTACTGGAACAACATGTACTGGAACAACATCTCCTAGAACAACATGTACTGCAACAACATTTACTGGAACAACATCTCCTAGAACAACATGTACTAGAACAACATCTCCTAGAACAACATCTACTAGAACACCATGTACTGGAACTGGAACAACATCTACTGGAACAACATGTACTGGAACAACATGTACTGGAACAACATCTCCTAGAACAACATGTACTGGAACAACATGTACTGGAACTGGAACAACATCTACTGGAACAACATGTACTGGAACAACATCTCCTAGAACAACATGTACTGCAACAACATTTACTAGATCATCATGTACTGGAACTGGAACAACATGTACTGGAACAACACTTACTGGAACAACATGTACTAGATTAATTGTGTTTCCTATTATTTGATCCTGTTTTTGAAACCTAGCCACCTGTGGCTGACATTTTGAAAAAAATAACTATAAAAGAGTGCAGACAGACAGCCTCCCATTGTTTTCTAGATCAAGCATCACAATGTTGTACCATATTTCCTGCATATCTACTTCGTATTATAACCCTTAGCCTGTTCTTCTTTCTGCTGATCTGCACAAAGCCACTGACTGCATCAGATAGGACCGCTTTGAACAAAGAACCTTTTCATTGTGTAAAAATGTCCCTCTTCCTATTACCACAACGAAGTTGTAAGCGATGTCTTTGGATCTGTTTGATGCAGCTTGTATAAGTGTATTAGCCGTTTGGTTGGGTCGTCGTTAGCTATTTCAGGTGAAAGGAGGTCGCGGTAAAGGCCTTGCATCATCCTCCCAGCCAGCGCATTACAAATTCAGAACAGCCATGATGAGGTCTGAGACAGATCCTAGCCAAACAGATGGTCCTCAAATTTGCCCTTGAAATGAGGCGAATCAACTGTCTGGAACTTCTGGCATATTGAATTATATTCATTGTTACCTTGTCGTGTGCAATTTGGCCAGATTGGCCTGATTATTTGGGCAGTTTGCTGGAAAGCTGCTCTGACACTTCTTTTTGATTGTTTGGATCATAGACATAGAATGATTCTGACTTCTATGGTTTGGGTATGGTTTGCCCTTTCAAATTTCGATTCACAAATGGCACCCTATTCCCTATATGGTGCACTACTTTTGACCAGAGCTTTATAGGCCCTGGTCAAAAGTAGTGCACTATATAGGGAACCGGGTGCCATTTGGGACATAACCAAAGTGTTATAAATCTGCTGATGACTTCCTTCTGTCCTTCAGCACGCCAGGTCTGGCTAACCGGCTGCTGGCTCCAACGTTTGTCTGTCTAGTTCTCCTGCCAAGCGACAGATTGACACCAGGAACATGTTTGTCACAAATCAGACAACTAAGGGCACTAAGGCAACTAAGGGCACTGAGCTCTTTCTGTGCCTTATGCTAGTGCTTAGTACAAAATGTAACAAACATCAACAACTGCCACTTGTGGTTGTATTCAGCAAAGTCATCGAATGCGTCCCAAATGGCACCCTATTCTCTCTATAGTGCACTACTTTTGACCAGTGCCCATATGACTGGGTGCCATTTGGTACAAAGCATTTGAAGCTATGATGTAGGCCAGTTCTATTTCTTCCAGACCTGGGTTCAAATAGTATTTGTTTTATATCAAATACTTTAAGCTGCTCTTGATTGAGCTTGCATGTATGCAACCAATGGGAACCCAAACCATCTGGCTCTCAAGGCAGGTCCATTAAACAGTCAAGTATTTGAAAGACCGCAAATACTATTTAAACCCTGGTTTGATTTCCTTTTGGCCATGTGTCTCAGTCAAGGATGCACAGTAAACTGTGGTGTTGTCTTTTCAGATGACGGAAAACTGTCGTTTGATGAGTTCAATGCTTATTTTGCCGACGGGATTCTCACCACTGAGGAGTTGCAGGAGCTCTTCTACTCCATAGACGGAAGGCAGAATAAGTATGTTCCCTCTCTGCAACATGCATGGTTTGTAACATGGTTTCTAACATGGTTTGTAACATTGATTAGATTAAAGGAACACATAGCACAGGCACATTTACAATTCCTGAACATGCAGCATCCTTGTATGCTCGACCAAGTGTTTTGCAGAACTAAGCAACAACAGAGTAGATGGTGGATAATCAGAATCAGTACGATATTGTGTAATTTACCATGCATAGACCACATCAGATTTTTTTTATGCTGTGTTATTCTTCACACGGCACTTACAATCCTTTTTTTGCAATAAAAGAAATCCCTCACTTGGTAATGACAACATGTAAAAGACTGTTGAGCATCAGTGTAATATAGCAGCAACAACAGAGACAGTTTTTTAAAGAAAACTGAACCATGAATTACAGTTTCTCCTGGCCTACAGAGTATTTTTAGGGTGAGGAACCACCTAATATCAAGTTATAAATCCTGAACTTCCCCTTTAAAAGCCTTTCTCTCCTGAAGTGGCAAAAGTTTAACGTTTCATTGTTTAAGCCTGTTGACTTGATTGCCTTTGGCAGAATGGAAATGAGGATTCATTGAGCACTTAACAACTTGCTCCCCCAACGTGAACAATTTCACATTATAACATTTAAAGTCCAAGCCCTTGTTATGGAGATTAGCTTGTCCTTCAAAGTCCCTGCAGCTTAGCTGAACAAATAGAGAAACACACACAGAGCACTCCTTGCAAACGCCGCAGGCCAGGATTCTCCCAGACTTCTCTCAAAGTAATGAATACTTCTGAACATTCTGTTCAATTTTGGGATTATGTTAATGCTTATGTTAATGAACACACAGCTGGAATGCCAAGGACATCTTCCTGCCACAGTGAAGATCAGTGTTACTCTTCTAGTGAAAACACATTAGCAGCTACAAGCTAATTCCCTTGAAGTGACAAAGGGCATCGCAGCTTTCAAAAGGGCGGATTTTAGCATCAACAATGATAAATTACAGCGGAAGGTAATAGGTGCAATGCAGGTTGCACATTCCAATTACACAAGTCATTTACCAGGTTTACTTTTGCTCTTAATTTGGCAGTCCAAGACGAGCCAATAAAAGGCTAGCAAATGCCAGCAGGGAAGATGCTTTTATAGGTGCATATATTAGGCTAATACTAATGACAGCATGTTAAGTGGTTGTCTTTTAGGCGGTCATTTCTGCCCAGCCATCCATTTCAGCCTAGAGAATTCTGACTTGAATAGTTCAAATATTGTTCAACAATGTTGGCTCCAATTAACAAGGAAATTGCATTTCCAGAGAGGGGTTCAAATCAAATGGATTTATATAGCCCTTCGTACATCAGCTGACATCTCAAAGTGCTGTACAGAAACCCAGCCTAAAACCCCAAACAGCAAGCAATGCAGGTGTAGAAGCACAGTGGCTAGGAAAAACTCCCTAGAAAGGCCAAAACCTAGGAAGAAACCTAGAGAGGAACCAGGCTATGTGGGGTGGCCAGTCCTCTTCTGGCTGTGCCGGGTGGAGATTATAACAGAACATGGCCAAGATGTTCAAATGTTCATAAATGACCAGCATGGTCCAATAATAATAAGGCAGAACAGTTGAAACTGGAGCAGCAGCACGGCCAGGTGGACTGGGGACAGCAAGGAGTCATCATGTCAGGTAGTCCTGAGGCATGGTCCTAGGGCTCAGGTCCTCCGAGAGAGAGAAAGAAAGAGAGAATTAGAGAGAGCACACTTAAATTCACACAGGACACCGAATAGGACAGGAGAAGTACTCCAGATATAACAAACTGACCCTAGCCCCCCGACACAAACTACTGCAGCATAAATACTGGAGGCTGAGACAGGAGGGGTCAGGAGACACTGTGGCCCCATCCGAGGACACCCCCGGACAGGGCCAAACGGGAAGGATATAACCCCACCCACTTCACACCACTAGAGGGATATCTTCAACCACCAACTTCAACAACCATCTTGAGACAAGGCCGAGTATAGCCCACAAAGATCTCCACCACGGCACAACCCAAGGGGGGGCACCAACCCAGACAGGAATATCACATCAGTGACTCAACCCACTCAAGTGACGCACCCCTACCTAGGGACGGTATGAAAGAGCCCCAGTAAGCCAGTGACTCAGCCCCTGTAATAGGGTTAGAGGCAGAGAATCCCAGTGGAAAGAGGGGAACCGGCCAGGCAGAGACAGCAAGGGCGGTTCGTTGCTCCAGAGCCTTTCCGTTCACCTTCCCACTCCTGGGCCAGACTACACCCAATCATATGACCCACTGAAGAGATGAGTCTTCAGTAAAGACTTAAAGGTTGAGACCGAGTTTGCGTCTCTTACATGGGTAGGCAGACCATTCCATAAAAATGGAGCTCTATAGGAGAAAGCCCTGCCTCCAGCTGTTTGCTTAGAAATTATAGGGACAATTAGGAGGCCTGCGTCTTGTGACCGTAGCGTACGTGTAGGTATGTACGGCAGGACCAAATCAGAGAGATAGGTAGGAGCAAGCCCATGTAATGCTTTGTAGGTTAGCAGTAAAACCTTGAAATCAGCCCTTGCCTTGACAGGAAGCCAGTGTAGGGAGGCTAGCACTGGAGTAATATGATATATTTTTTTGGTTCTAGTCAGGATTCTAGCAGCCGTATTTAGCACTAACTGAAGTTTATTTAGTGCTTTATCCGGGTAGCCGGAAAGTAGAGCATTGCAGTAGTCTAACCTAGAAGTGACAAAAGCATGGATTAATTTTTCATCATTTTTGGACAGAAAGTTTCTGATTTTTGCAATCTTACGTAGATGGAAAAAAGCTGTCCTTGAAATGGTCTTGCTATGTTCTTCAAAAGAGAGATCAGGGTCCAGAGTAACGCCGAGGTCCTTCACAGTTTTATTTGAGACGACTGTACAACCATTAAGATTAATTGTCAGATTCAACAGAAGATCTCTTTGTTTCTTGGGACCTAGAACAAGCATCTCTGTTTTGTCCGAGTTTAAAAGTAGAAAGTTTGCAGCCATCCACTTCCTATGTCTGACTATGTCTGAAACACATGCTTCTAGCGAGGGCAATTTTGGGGCTTCATCATGTTTCATTGAAATGTACAGCTGTGTGTCATCCGCATAGCAGTGAAAGTTAACATTATGTTTTCGAATGACATCCCCAAGAGGTAAAATATATAGTGAAAACAATAGTGGTCCTAAAACGGAACCTTGAGGAACACCGAAATGTACAGTTGATTTGTCAGAGGACAAACCATTCACAGAGACAGACTGATATCTTTCCGACAGATAAGATCTACACCAGGCCGTTTAGACCAATTTGGGTTTCCAATCTCTCCAAAAGAATGTGCTGATCGATGGTGTCAAAAGCAGCACTAAGGTCTAGGAGCACTAAGGTCTAGGAGCACTAAGGCCTAGGAGCACGAGGACAGATGTAGAGCCTGGGTCTGATGCCATTAAAAGGTCATCTCCCACCTTCACAAGTGCAGTCTCAGTGCTATGATGGGGTCTAAAACCAGACTGAAGCGTTTCGTATACATTTTTTGTCTTCAGGAAGGCAGTGAATTGCTGCCTAATTGCTGCCTAAATATTTTGAGAGGAATGGAAGATTCCTAGGCCGATAGTTTTTTATATTTTCTGGGTCAAGGTTTGGCTTTTTCAAGAGAGGCTTTATTACTGCCACTTTTAGTGAGTTTGATACACATTCGGTGGATAGAGAGACGTTTATTATGTTCAACATAGGAGGGCCAAGCACAGGAAGCAGCTCTTTCAGTAGTTTAGTTGGATTAGGGTCCAGTATGCAGCTTGAAGGATTAGAGGCCATGATTATTTTCATCATTGTCAAGAGATATAGTAATAATAGAGAGAGTTCACATTTCTTTAATCAAAGCCTGTAGGCTTCAATCAGACACTATGAGAGAAAAAGTGTGAGGTGAGTTAATCGTACTCCTAGGATGAACAAGGATTCTGTTTTTCCAAGATGATTAGGAAGAAAGCATTGTAATTGGCACATTTTATCTAACTTTTATTGAGCTTATTAATTCCTGAAAGTTTTACAGTACATGGGGTTTATGGCACCCGACGTGCTTCAATGACTTAAATGATTCAATTAACTCTCTTTCCCCTCTTTTTCTTTTCTGCTACATTGTAGCAACCTAGACACCGACAAGCTTTCAGGTGAGTGTTGGGCCTACTGTCTGTGTTAATGTGGCCTATCCTTTCTTCACATTAACCCTGCAATCTCCCCAACGTACTTCCAGTTAAGCATTGGTCTCACCTGTGGAGCTTTTGTGCTCAACCATGCTATGTCAGTATCTTATTGTTGTGATAGGCTGTCAAACATTAGCATAATCTTCCTCGTTATTGTCATCACATCACCATTCCCATCTACATCATCCGCATCATCGCCGATCATCATCTGTTATTATCAGTCTGGGTATAAACTGTAACCTGACAGACATCTAGATCTCCAGCTTATGGAGGTGAGTGGCAGATGGTCTGGAAAGCCAAGGAATAGTACAAAGACATGTAAACACTCACTTCCGAGAATAAATCTGCTGCATCATTTATTGAATGGCAAAAGCGTCAGTCGTGCAGCAGCTTGACGTCAGGGGGAAGTTAACTATCTCTCATCACTGTAAGTGCCTTCGCTGCGTCATCTTGGAGTTAGTCCAATGGACATCGGTCAATGTCTGCTTCATAGGTGAAGGAAATCCAGGACACTCTTTGATTGGTGAAAGTTAAAATGTCCTGATTCATTTGACATTACCATGGTCAAGTATGACTACAGTTGGCATTATCATGGTCAAGTATGACTACAGTTGGCATTACCATGGTCAAGTATGACTACAGTTGGCATTATCATGGTCAAGTATGACTACAGTTGGCATTACCATGGTCAAGTATGACTACAGTTGGCATTATCATGGTCAAGTATGACTACAGTTGACATTACCATGGTCACGTATGACTACAGTTGCATTACTATGGTCAAGTATGACTACAGTTGACATTATCATGGTCAAGTATGACTACAGTTGACATTACCATGGTCAAGTGTGATTACAGTTGACATTACCATGGTCAAGTGTGACTACAGTTGACATTACCATTGTCAAGTATAACTACAGTTGACATTACCATTGTCAAGTGTGACTACAGTTGACATTACCATGGGCAAGTGTGACTACAGTTGACATTACCATGGGCAAGTGTGACTACAGTTGACATTATCATGGGCAAGTATGACTACAGTTGACATTACCATGGTCAAGTATGACTACAGTCGGCATTATCATGGTCAAGTATGACTACAGTTGACATTATCATGGCCAAGTATGACTACAGTTGACATTATCATGGTCAAGTATGACTACAGTTGACATTATCATGGTCAAGTATGACTACAGTTGGCACACTGACACACTTCATTAAGCGTTTTGGCTTAAAGGTCGACTTTGGGCAAAAAATAAACTGCATGACTGATCAGTGTACCATAATACCAGGTCATTTAATGCTTAAAAACGAATTGTATGAATAAGATATTTGGCTACAGAGGTGAAAGGTCGTCAACACATTTTTTATTTAACTAGGCAAGTCGGTTGAGAACAAATTCTTATTTACAATGATGGCCTCCTCCGGCCAAACCCGGACGACACTGGGACATTTGTGCGCCGCCCTATGGGACTCCCAATAAAGGCCGGATGTGATACAGGGTCTGTAGTGACGCCTCTAGCACTGAGATGCAGTGCTTTAGACCACTGCACCACCTGGGAGCCCAATGTTTTAATGTCACATACACAAGTACAGTGAAATGTCTTTCTTGCAAATTCAAATCCCAACAATGCAATAATCAATAACAATGTATTACTAGAAAAAAAACACGAGAAATGTGAAGATGTATTAAGAACACAATAACTAAGTAAGCATACTATATACAGGGTCAGTTCCAATACTATATTAACAATGTGCAGGGATACTGAAGTGATGGAGGTAGATATGTATTGAATAAGGGGACTAGGCATCAGGATATAAGATGAACACATACGCTGAGCTTGTATGTGAGTGGGTGTTTGTAGTCAGTATAAATGTATGTGCATGTTATGTGTGAGTGAGTAAATTATGGAGTATGAGTGTGTAGGGACCTGTGAGTATGTAGGGACCTGTGTGTGTGTGCATAGAGACAAAAATGAAAATGTCAATGAGGATATAAGATTGATTCAGGTAGTCCGTGTAGCTATTTTGTTAGCTCTTTATCAGTGTTATTGCTTGGGGATTGAAGCTGTTCAAGAGCCTGTTGGTGCCAGACTTGATGCTCCTGTACCGCTTGCCTTGCGGAAGCAGAGGGAATAGTCTGACTTGAGTGGTTAAGTCTAATGATTTTCCAGGCCTTCCTACCACACCACCTGATATAGATGTCCTGGATGGCAGGGAGCTCGGCCCCAGTAATGTACTGGTCTGTCCCCGCCACACTCTCTAGCACCATGCGATCAAAGACGGTGCTATCGCCGCACAAGGCAGTGATGCAGCCAGTCAATATGCTCTCAATGGTGCAGCTGTAGAACCTTTTAAAGATTTGAGGGCCCATGCCAAACTTTTTCAACCTCCTGAGGGGGAAGAGGTCTTCTTCACGACTGTGTGCGTATTTAGACCATTTTAAGTCTTTAGTGTTTTGGACACCGAGGAACTTGAAGCGGTCTACCTGCTCCACTGCAGCCCCGTCGATGTGGATTGGGGCGTGCTTGCTCCTTTGTTTCCTGTAGTACACAATCAGCTCTTTGGTCTTGCTGACGTTGAGGGAGAGGTTGAAGCACACACACCTGTGGAGCCCCTGTGTTAAGGGTCAGCGTGCCCGGAAGTGATTTTATCTACCCTCACCACCTGGGGGCGGCCCGTCAGGAAGCCCAGGATCCAGTTGCAGAGGGAGGTGTTCAGACCTAGAGTCCTATACTTGGTGATGAACTTTGAAGGGAAAATGGTGTTGAACGCTGAGCTGTAGTCCATGAACAGCACTCTCACATAGGTATTCCTCTTATCAAGGTAGGTGAGGGCAGTGTGGATAGCAATTGAGATTGCGTCATCTATGGATCTGTTGGGGCGGTATGCAAATTGGAGTGGGTCTAGGGTGTCTGGGATGATGGAGTTAATGTGTGCCATAACCAGCCTCTCAAAGCACTTCATGATTACAGATGTGAGTGCTACAGGGCGATAGTCATTGTGGCATGAAGCCTTAGAGTTCTTGGGAACAGGAATGATGATGGTCATCTTAAACATGTAGGGATTACAGACTGGGACAAGGAGAGGTTGTTCTGCAGCTGTTCTGCATATCCTCTGAGAACGGCCCCGCGGCCTTGCGTGGGTTGACCTGATTTAAAGATCTTTTTCATCTTGGCCTCGAAGAGCGAGATGACCAAATCATCTGGGTCGGTGACGGCACTCACACCCAGCATGCTGTTGTTGTCAATGCATGCATAAAATGCATTGACTTTGTCTGGTAGAGCGGTATCGTTGGGAAGATCAAAGTTGGGTCTTCCTTTTGTAATCCGTAATGGACTGTAGCCCCTGCCACTTGAGGCAGGCGTCGGAGACTGTGTAATATGATACCACTTTATTCCTATATTGTCCTTTTGCTCGTTTGATGACTCTGCGGAGTTGTAGCGGTACTTCTTGTGCTTATTCCTGTCCTTGGCCATAGCCTCAGGGTTGTCTACGAAAGCTCTGTATGCGGTATTCCTGTCCTTGGCCATATCCTCATGGCTCTGTATGTGGTAGTCCTGTCCTTGGCCATAGCCTCAGGGTTGTCTACGATGGCTCTGTATGTGGTAGTCCTGTCCTTGGCCATATCCCCAGGGTTGTCTACGATGGCTCTGTATGTGGTATTCCTGTCCTTGGCCATAGCCTTAGGGTTGTCTATGAAAGCTCTGCATGTGGTATTCCTGTCCTTGGCCATAGCCTCAGGGTTGTCTACAATGGCTCTGTATGTGGTAGTCCTGTCCTTGGCCATATCCCCAGGGTTGTCTACGATGGCCCTGTATGTGGTAGTCCTGTCCTTTAATTTAGCTACAACCTCAGTGTTAATCCAGGGCTTTTGATTGGGGAAGCAGCGAACCCTCACGGCTGGGACAACGTCGTCGATACTGGCTAGCTAAAGTGGCTAGCTTTGCTAATGAACTGACTACGTCGGCAGTGGCGCCCATGACCACACATTGACGAACCACCAACGGCACACCACATTTCTGTTTGAACATGTAGATGAGGGGCGAGCTTGGACAGTTTTTCGTGACCAAAGTCAACCTTTTAATTACTTTCCGACTTTATAAGAGGTTATAACAGTTTATCCAATCAATGTCTACTCTTGTGTTTCAGAATGTACCATTCTATTTGGTTCTTTGATCAGTCAATACATTTTTCAGAGACAGATCAAAGAGCAAAGATGTCATTATCAGGGAACGCTCTTGCAATATCGTGCACATTAGATATCCAACTGAATTTTTACGTTTATACCTTACTGTACAGTATAAGAAACTGGTGAGTCTATGTTAAATAAACAAATGTTTGCTTATTTCAGATTACTTTGCTCAACACTTGGGGGAGTATATGAATGTCCTCTCTGCTCTGGAAACCCTAAACGTTGCCATCTTGAAGGCCATGGACAAAACTAAAGAGGTAAGCCTTTGTGTGAACTATTTTAAGACATCATACCCATCCATGCTCAAGGGTTACTGTCAAATAGATGAGTGAATTCAATAATACTTTGAAAATATACCCTTCTTTCCTCTGCACCTTGAAGTAATCACTGATGTAACAGGATTGCATAGGTGAAAGCAAGAGTTCACAGCTTGGTGACTGTGGGCCACAGAATATACTCTATACCTACAGTGCTTAGTGAAAGTCTACCCCGTATCTTTTCAAGTACTGTGGTGGCAGCATCACGTTATCTGTATGCTTGTCACCGGCAGGGACTGGGGACTTTGTCAGGTTCAAAATAAATATGAAAGGAGCATAGCCCAGATAAAAAGTGAGAGAGAATCCTACCTCAGTCTTCTGAATACCTGACGATGGGATAGTTTTTTTTTTTTTTTTCAGAGGGACAATACACACATTGTAATGCCAAAGACACACCAGAATGGCTTTCCAAGAGGTGTTGAGTGTTCCTGAATAGTCTCAGACCCGACTTAAATCTGTGTGAAAATCAGTGACAAGGTTTGAATATTGCTGTCCATCAATGATTCCCAACCAAATGTACTAATCTTGAGCAATTTTGACAAAAACAATGGATATATGTTGCCCTAAGATTTGTGCAAATTTGGTAGAATCTTATTCAAAATGATTGACAGCTGTAATGGCTTCCAAAGGTGCCACCGCCAGGTATTAACTCTTGGGTGTGAAGACATACTCAATTGAGATATCTCCGTTTTTTTATAAATTTATTCTATAATTTGGCTTTTACTTTGGAAGTGTGCAGTAGCTTGTGTAGATCAATAAGTATTTTATTTTATTTTAAGGCAGCAAAATATGAAAACTGTGCAAAGGGTGTGTAGACTTTCACTAGGCATTGTATGTTTTGTATTATGAACTGTAAATGCTACACAGTCCATTGAATGGGAGCTATAGAATATATTCTATAGGGTCTAGATAAAGCCTGCTGAATGCACCTTATGTAGAATATACCTTACGATATAGGCTACAGAATATACCTTATGTAGAATGTACAGTGCATTCGGAAAGTATTCAGACCCCTTCCCTTTTTCAACATTTTGTTACGTTACAGCCTTATTCTAGAATGTATTAAGAAAACATTTTCCTCATACATTTTTGCAAATTTATTAAACAAAAACTGAAATACCTTTTTTATATAAGTATTCAGATCCTTTGCTATGAGACTCGAAATTGAGCTCAGGTGCATCCTATTTCCATTGATCATGCTTGAGATGTTCCTACAATTGGATTGGAGTCCACCTGTGGTAAATTCAATTGATTGGACATGATTTGGAAAGGCACACACCTGGCTATATACTGTACCTTACGATATAGGCTACAAAATATACCCTACCTATGTTTTGTATTAGCAGTAAATACTCCACAGTCCATGGACTAGGGGCTAGTTTCCCTCCATTCAGCTGATTCATGACTTTGAGACAAAACGGCTCCCCAGCACAGATGGAGGCAATCTAGTGTGCCTCATAAAAATGATGAGTCAAGCAACAATATTGGTGTAGGAATAGTCCAGCCAAGCAGATCTGCATTCATTAGCATCATATTATGGTCTATATAATGCTTTTTTTTATAGCTGAGATGTTTTATCGAGCTTCCCAGAGCCCATACAGGAACATTGGGAAGCTGGCTAGCTAACTGTAGAGTTTTGCAGTGCACAGTCAGCCCTTCCCATTGTGGCTAAAGAGGGAAGATGTAAAAGGAATTGTATGGCTGATATGCTTGATGGGATTCCTAAATCACCCATTGTAGCAAATGTACAGTATATACACTGAATAAAAATATAAACGCCACATGCAAAAATTTCTACGATTTTACTAAGTTACAGTTCATATAAGGTAATCAGTCAATTGAACTAAATTCATTAGACACTAATCTATGGATTTCACGTGACCGGGAAAACAGATATATCTGTTGGTCACAGGTATCTTTAAAAAAAGGTAGGGGTGTGGATCAGAAAATCAGTCAGTACCTGGTGTGACCACCATTTGCCTCATGCAGCGCGACACATCTCCTTCACATAGAGTTGATCAGGCTGTTGATTGTGGCCTGTGGAATGTTGTTCCACTCCTCTTCAATGGTTATGCAGAGTTGCTAGATATTTGTGGGAACAGGAGCAAGGTGTCGTACAGGTCGATCCAGACTGTCACAAACATGCGCCATGGAAGAACTGGTACATTTTCAGCTTTCAGGAATTGTGTACAGATCCTTGAGACATGGGGCCGTGCATTATGATGCTGAAACATGAGGTGATGGCGGCGGATGAATGGCACGACAATGGGTCTCGGGATCTGGTCACGGTATCTCTGTGCATTCAAATTGCCATCGATAAAATGCAATTGTGTCCGTAGCTTATGCCTGCCTATACCATAACCCTACTGTAACCATGGGTCACTCTGTTCATGACATGCTGTCTGCCATCTGCCCGGTACAGTTGAAACTGGGATTCATCCATGAAGAGCACACTTCTCCAGCATGCCAGTGGCCCTCTAAGGTGAGTATTTGCCCACTGATGTCGGTTACGACGCCGAACTGCAGTCAGGTCAAGACCCTGGTGATTACGCCGAGCACGTAGATGAGCTTCCCTGAGACGGTTTCTGACAGTTTTGCAAACCCACAGTATCATCAGCTGTCCAGGTGGCTGGTCTGAGACAATCCCGCAGGTGAATAAGGTGGATGTGGAGGTCCTGGGCTGGAATGTGTTTATGAGGTCTGTGTTTATGAGGCCGGTTGGACATACTGCCAAATTCTCTAAAATGATGTTGGAGGTGGCTTATGGTAGAGAAATGAACGTTCAATTCTCTGGCAACGGCTCTGGTAGACATTCCTGCAGTTAGCATGCCAATTGCACTCTCCCTCAACTTGAGACATCTGTGGCATTGTGATGTGAAAAAAACTGCACTTTTTGGAGTGGCTGTTTTTTGACCCCCAGCACAAGGTGCACCTGTGTAATGATCATGCTGTTTAATTAGCTTCTTGATATGCCACACCTGTCAGATGGATTTTCTTGGCAAAGGAGAAATGCTAACTAACAGGGATGTAAACAAATTTGTACACAAAATTTGAGAGAAATAAGCTTTTTGTGGATATGGAACTGTTCTGGGATCTTTTATTTCAGCTCATGAAACATGGGAACAACACTTCACATGCTGCATTGATATTTTTGTTCAGTGTATATCTCCCCCACACACGATTTTACCACTGCACATTGTCAGTGTTTCGGTCAGGTTTCCTTCATGATACACCAGAGGTTATACAGTGCCTTCAGAAAGTATTCACACCCCTTGACTTTTTCCACATTTCGTTATGTTACAAAGTGGGATTAAAATGGATTTGTCATTTTTTTGTTAACAATCTACACAAAATGTCGAACTGGAAGAAAAATTCTAACGTTTGTTAAAATATACACTACCATTCAAAAGTTTGGGGTCACTTAGAAATGTCCTTGTTTTTGAAAGAAAAGCACATTTTTTGTCCATTAAAATAACATAAAATTGATCAGAAATACAGTGTAGACATTGTTAATGTTGTAAATTACTTTTGTACCTGGAAACTGAAGATTTTTTTAATGGAATATCTACATAGGTGTACAGAGGAGGCCCATTATCAGCAACCATCACTCCTATGTTCCAATGGCACGTTGTGTTAGCTAATCCAAGTTTATATTTTTAAAAGGCTAATTGATCATCAGAAAACCATTTTGCAATTATGTTAGCACAGCTGAAAACTGTTGTACTGATTAAAGTAGCAATACAACTGGCCTTCTTTAGACTAGTTGAGTATCTGGAGCATCAGCATTTGTGGGTTCGATTACAGGCTCAAAATGGAACAAATAACTTTCTTCTGAAACTCGTCAGTCTATTCTTGTTCTGAGAAATGCAGGCTATTCCATGTGAGAAATTGCCAAGAAACTGAAGATCTCGTACAACGCTGTGTACTTCTCCCTTCACAGAACAGCGCAAACTGTCTCTAACCAGAATAGAAAGAGGAGTGGGAGGCCCCAGTGCACAACTGAGCAAGAGGACAAGTACATTAGAGTGTCTAGTTTGAGAAACAGATGCCTCACAAGTCCTCAACTGGCAGCTTCATTAAAAAGTACCCGCAAAACAACAGTCTCAATGTCAACAGTGAAGAGGCGACTCCGGGAAGAAAAAGCCATATCTCAGACTGGCCAATAAAAATAAAATATTAAGATGGGCAAAAGACCACAGCCACTGGACAGAAGAACTCTGTCTAGAAGGCCAGCATCCCGGAGATGCCTCTTCACTGTTGACGTTGAGACTGGTGTTTTGCGGGTATTATTTAATGAAGCTGCCAGTTGAGGACTTGTGAGGCGTTTGTTTCTCAAATGTGCTTTTCTTTCAAAAACAAGGACATTTCTAAGTGACCCCAAACATTTGAACGGTAGTGTATATAAAAATAAAACACTAAAATACAGTATCTTGATTAGATACTGTAAGCATTCAACCCCCAATACATGTTAGAATCACCTTTGGCAGCAATTACAGCTGTGAGTCTTTCAGAGTAAGTCTCTAAGAGTTTGCCACAGCTGGATTGTGCAACATTTGCTCATTATTCTTTCCTAAATTATTCAAGCTATGTCAAATTGGTTGTTGATCATTGCTAGGCAGCCATTTTCAAAACTGTAACTCTGCTACTCCGGAACATTCTCTGTCTTCTTGGTACGCAACTCCAGTGTAGATGTGGCCTTGTGTTTTAGGTTATTTCCTGCTGAAAGGTGAATTAATCTCCCAGTGAATCACACCAGCCTTCACTTTGGCTCCCCCTTCTGTCCAGCTCAGGCGTTCGGCGTCGCCTGCCTTCTAGCTTCTGCCGAACCTGCTGCTGGTAAACGCCCTTCACTCTCCTAGTTTTTCCTGAGCACTTTATCATTTTGCACTGTCGCGGTGACTTTGATTTAGCTTTCCAAGTATTAGTAGCCATGTTATAAGATCAACATTTGCTTGTAATTTTTGTCCAAAATGAAAAGGCATGCTGTCGTACAAGGTTTTTAGCTACATTTTACGATATTTACGTGGTTTCCGGATACTTACGTAAAGCCCAGCTCATTGGTTATCTAGCTAGCTTTGTTTGATCCCGGTTGGTGCCTATTTGACAAAGATACAGCCGTTCAAGTGATGGCCGTCGGCGTCATCGGCGTGCCATGAAGGCTTCGCTCTCTGACCAAATATGGTGTCCTATAGGATATACTACACCCCTAATGATATAGCGAAGTCTTGTTATGTTCTAGGATCTCTGAGGAATACATACAAACATGATTTCACTCGTTGAAACAACGTATAGGGTGAGATTTTCACAGATTCCTTTCTTTGCAAATTGAACGAGTGGAAATACAAAATCAATTGTGCATGCTATATGGACCTTTTTTAGGATATGAAAAAACATTTTTTTTCTAACAAAACAACACTTCACCGTATCTCTGGAACCCTTTGGATGATAAATCAGAGCAAGATTTCAGAATGTAAGTACACATTTCACCTTTTGTGGTGAATTTATCAAACCTATCGCGGTGAAAAGTGTTTTGTTGTTAGGAGCTCTCCTCAAACAATAGCATGGCATTTCTTCGCAGTAATAGCTACTGTAAATTGGACAGTGCAGTTATATTAACAGGAATTTAAGCTTTCAGCCGATATAAGACACTTATATGTACCGACATTTGTTGTTTCTCTAAAATCTGAGATCTTGACATAACACGCTGCATGATTTACAACTGTCTCGTTGACGCGACGCCGATCCTTAATGATGACAAGCATACCCATAACATGAAGCCACCACAATGCTTGAGGGTAGGCAACAACACATACGCCACACTGACCCTCAACACGAGGGCCCCTCAGGGGTGCGTGCTTAGTCCCTTCGTGTACTCCCTGTTCACCCAAGACTACGTGGCCGCGCACGACTCCAACACCATCATTAAGTTTGCAGATGCACAACGGTGGTAGGCCTGATAACCGACGATGATGAGACCGGCTACAGGGATCACTGCTCGACTGAGGGACCTTACAGATAATTGGATGTGTGGGGTACAGAGATGAGGTAGTCATTCAAAAATCATGAGTCCATGCAACTTATTATGTGACCTGTTAAGCACATTACTCCTGAACGTGTTTAGGCTTGCCATTACAAAGGGGTTGAATACTTATTGACTCGACATTTCAGTTAACTTTGAACTAATATTTAAAAATATCAAAAAACATAATTCAACTTTGACATTATGGGGTATTGTGTGTAGACCAGTTACAAAACAAATCTAAATGTAATCAATTTTAAATTCAGGCTGTAACACAACAAAATGTGGAAAAAATTAAGGGGTGTGAATACTTTCTGAAGGCACTGTAACTGGCCTTACATTTCAGTGATGCCTTCATATGCCAGCTATATGTTTTTGGATTTATATAGTTAATTTTTGCATACACGTTTTATACAGACAGGAATAGGTGAGAAACAAAGTAGACCTACCTTGGTTCGTAAAGGTAAACTTCAATGCGCTACAAGGTGCCTTTTCTTTCAGTTGCCTATTTATTATCTTTATGGTTGATATTATCCAAAAAGAAAAATGTGAAGACTATGACAAAAATCAACATGTTGGATGAACCTTGTCTGGGATCTAAAGATCATAGTCATTTGGTTGAATCTATTGTAACACTTTATTTCAAGGTGTGTGTCACGCCCTGACCTTAGAGAGACGTTTTATTTCTCTATTTGGTTAGGTCAGGGTGTGATTAGGGTGGGCATTCTATGTTTCCTATTTCTTTGTTTTTGGCTGAGTGTGGTTCCCACAATCAGAGGCAACTGTCTATCGTTGTCTCTGATTGGGAATCATACTTGGGTAGCCTTTTTCCCACCTGTGCTTTGTGTGTAGTTATTTTCTGCTTAGTGTCTGTACCTGACAGAACTGTTTTGTTTTTTTCACTTTGTTCGAGTGTTTTTGAGAAATAAAGAATCATGAACACTTACCACGCTGCGTTTTGTCCATGCCTTCCGACGAGAGACGTTACAGTGTGACTATACATTTCTTACAAACCACAATTCATTAATTTGTTCACCATTTGTAAGCTGTTGTAAATTATTGTCATTTGTCAATGTATTTTTTTACATTTGTAAGTAACTGTTGTATTTAGGCTACAAACAATTTTATGAGTGAGATCAAATTTCAATGATTAGCCAACTGTACAATAATAAGATAAGACTTTAATAATCAGACATTAAAAGAAAGTATTATCGAATCTACCTCAAGAAGATACCTTTTTTATTTATTTTCTTATCTGTGACGGAGACGTATATTAACCAGCCCAGGAATCAGTGAAGCACATCAGTGAAGGAAGGAGAAAATCCAGCTATCCCTGTTAGAAAAAGAGGGCTTTTACTGCATAATTATGCACCCTGACACAATTAAAGCCCCATTCATTCATGCACTTTCTTATTCACTGTCAGAAGGAAATCCATAGAGGTTTTCACTAGCGATTGTTAGCAGCTGTAGTCTGTCATAAATGTCATCACCAAGGCCCTAGACTAGAATTCCCCCATGGTATTAATCAACAGTAGCAAGGGTAGCCTCCTAAATTGCACCCTATTCACCATATAGGACACTACTTTTGACCAAGGCTCATAGTGCACTACTTTTGACCAGAGCCCTATGTAGGGAATAGCGTGCCTTTTGGGACGCTACTAGGTTGTCATTGTACATTCTAGTGGGGTGCTCCACTACAATTACGCCATTAACCATCCTGCACCATTCCTCTAGGTCGGCTTAAATTACAGTCTTGTTACGACGAGTCTCCCACTAGTTAAAGATGGAATAGATGTTTTTTTTATTTTTATGAAAACCGTTCAATATTTGAAATGGCTAAGAATCATGCATGCTGTGAAACATAGCGATCGAATAGGAGTAAAACATCTTATGAGCTTTCACCCTTATCTCTTGATGCTGTAGGTGTCGTGAGCAGAACAGCTTTTAGAATGAATTAGGTTTTTCCGAATAAAGGTTGCCAACCTGTTCCCTCTCGCTCCCTTTCTCTCTCTTACTCACCTCCTGTGTCTCTCCACCCCTGCTCCCCTCTCCCCTGCTCCCCTCTCCCCTACCTATCCTCTGCCCACTCTTCTACCCCCTCTCTCCCACCCCTCCTACTCTCCTCTATCCCCATCTCCTCTCCCCCATCTCTCCCTCGTTAGGAGTACCAGGGCTCCTCTGTGCTGGGACAGTTTGTGACCCGCTTCATGCTGAGGGAGACCTCCAGCCAGCTGCTCTCTCTTCAAATGTCCCTGCAGTGTGCTATGGAGGCTGTGGAGGAGCAAAGCAGCCCTGCACCGTGAGTCACTAGTGCTCAACACACCTAAAGACTATGGCAGCACCATACTACTGAATACCCAGTCTCAAATACACAACAGCACCTCAGGAATCAACACCACACCAGCTGCCCCTCACTACTTAAAAAACTATGGAATTACCTCACCTCTCAACACCATTCCAGCCACAAAGTCACTACTAAATAATTCTGTAGCGGTATTGTTAGCGAGGGGCAGCACATGGTGAAAGCACACCACCACATTACTAAACACTATGGCACCACCTCATTACTAAATACTATGGAACCACCTCATTACTAAATACTATGGTACCATCTCACTACTAAATACTATGGAACCACCTCATTACTAAATACTATGGAACCACCTCATTACTAAACACTATGGCACCATCTCATTACTAAATACTATGGCAGTACCTCATTACTAAATACTATGGCGCCACCTCATTACTAAATACTATGGCGTCACCTCCTTACTAAATACTTTGGCACCACCTCACTACTAAATACTATGGCACCACCTCATTACTAAACACTATGGCACCATCTCACTACTAAATACTATGGCACTACCTCATTACTAAATACTATGGCGCCACCTCATTACTAAATACTATGGCGCCACCTCATTACTAAATACTATGGCGCCACCTCCTTACTAAATACTATGGCACCACCTCATTACTAAATACTATGGAACCACCTCATTACTAAATACTATGGAACCACCTCATTACTAAATACTATGGAACCACCTCATTACTAAACACTATGGCACCACCTCATTACTAAATACTATGGCACCACCTCATTACTAAATACTATGGCACCACCTCATTACTAAATACTATGGCACTACCTCATTACTAAATACTATGGCACCACCTCATTACTAAATACTATGGCACCACCTCATAACTAAATACTATGGCACCACCTCATTACTAAATACTATGGCACCACCTCATTACTAAATACTATGGCACCACCTCATTACTAAATACTATGGAACCACCTCATTACTAAACACTATGGCACCATCTCACTACTAAATACTATGGCACCACCTCATTACTAAATACTATGGAACCACCTCATTACTAAACATTATGGCACTACCTAATTTCTAAACATTATGGCACCACCTCGTTACTAAATACTATTGAACCACCTCATTACTAAACACTAGGGCACCATCTCACTACTAAATACTATGGCACTACCTCATTACTAAATACTATGGCACCACCTCATTACTAAATACTATGGCGCCACCTCATTACTAAATAATATGGCGTCACCTCCTTACTAAATACTTTGGCACCACCTCACTACTAAATACTATGGCACCACCTCATTACTAAACACTATGGCACCATCTCACTACTAAATACTATGGCACTACCTCATTACTAAATACTATGGCGCCACCTCATTACTAAATACTATGGCGCCACCTCATTACTAAATACTATGGCGCCACCTCCTTACTAAATACTTTGGCACCACCTCACTACTAAATACTATGGCACCACCTCATTACTAAACACTATGGCACCATCTCACTACTAAATACTATGGCGCCACCTCCTTACTAAATACTATGGCACCACCTCATTACTAAATACTATGGAACCACCTCATTACTAAATACTATGGAACCACCTCATTACTAAATACTATGGAACCACCTCATTACTAAATACTATGGAACCACCTCATTACTAAACACTATGGCTCCACCTCATTACTAAATACTATGGCACCACCTCATTACTAAATACTATGGCACCACCTCATTACTAAATACTATGGCGCCATCTCATTACTAAATACTATGGCGCCACCTCATTACTAAATACTATGGCGCCACCTCATTACTAAATACTATGGCGCCACCTCATTACTAAATACTATGGCGCCACCTCACTACTAAATACTATGGCGCCACCTCACTACTAAATACTATGGCGCCACCTCACTACTAAATACTATGGCGCCACCTCATTACTAAATACTATGGCGCCACCTCATTACTAAATACTATGGCACCACCTCATTACTAAATACTATGGCACCACCTCATTACTAAATACAATGGCACCACCTCATTACTAAATACTATGGCACCACCTCATTACTAAATACTATGGAACCACCTCATTACTAAATACTATGGCGCCACCTCATTACTAAATACTATGGCACCACCTCATTACTAAATACTATGGCGCCACCTCACTACTAAATACTATGGCGCCACCTCACTACTAAATACTATGGCGCCACCTCACTACTAAATACTATGGCGCCACCTCATTACTAAATACTATGGCGCCACCTCATTACTAAATACTATGGCACCACCTCATTACTAAATACTATGGCACCACCTCATTACTAAATACAATGGCACCACCTCATTACTAAATACTATGGCACCACCTCATTACTAAATACTATGGAACCACCTCATTACTAAATACTATGGCACCACCTCATTACTAAATACTATGGAACCACCTCATTACTAAATACTATGGCACCACCTTTTTGTTCTCCTTTCTGTTCATCTGTGGTAGTCCTCTATGTGCTACAGTGCCCTTTGGGGCTGCTAACTGGCCCAGCAGTAGAAGTGTCCCAGTCATACACTCCTTCTGCTCTGTCAGCGGGACAGGCAGGCACACAGAGTCTTAACCTGCTGGAGAAAACAATGTTTCTCCATCCATCTACTCTGTCACACAAATGCACACACAGAGACACCCACAGACTCAGATGCACATGCACACACAATTTACTCTGTTACACACATGCATAAACACACACACTTAATCTATGAATGGTTAGGGTCAGCCCTGAGCAGTCAACACCATGTCCTACACTTCCCAGGGGGATAATTACAATGTTGGGCTTGTCATTTGGAATTGGAACTATCCACAAAATCACTTTCACCCTTCTTTGTTGTGTTTTGGTTGGACCAATGTACTGCTGCTGCCTACCGTCTACTGCCTACCGTCCTACTGCTGTTACCATTTATTGCTGCTACTGTCTACTGCTGCTACGTCTATTGCTACTACTGCCTACTGATGCTACCTTCTACTGTCTGATGCTACCGTCTACTGTCTACTGCTGCTACTGGCTTCTACTGCTACTGCCTACTGCTGCTTCCGCCTACTGCTGCTACTGGCTTCTACTGCTACTGTCTACTGCTGCTTCCGCCTATTGCTGCTACTGGCTTCTACTGCTACTGTCTACTGCTGCTTCCGCCTATTGCTGCTACTGGCTTCTACTGCTACTGTCTACTGCTTCTTCCGCCTACTGCTGCTACCGTCTGCTGTAGCTACCGTCTACTGTGTACTGCTGCTACCGACTACTACTGCTACTGCTGCTCTAGTCTACTGTCTACTGATGCTACTGCCTACCGTTTACTGCTGCTATCGCCTGCTCCTGCTTCCGTGTACTACTGCTACCGTCTACTGCTGCTACCGCCTACTGCTACCATCTGCTACCACTGCTGCTCCAGTCTACTGTCTACTGATGCTACTGCCTACCGTTTACTGCTGCTATCGCCTGCTCCTGCTTCCGTCTACTGCTGCTACCGTCTACTGCTGCTTCCGTCTTCTGCTGCTTCCGTCTACTGCTGCTACCGCCTATTGCTGCTACCGCCTACCGCTGCTACAGTCTGTTTACTGCTGTTACCGCCTACTGCTGCTACCGTCTACTGCTGATACTGTCTACTGCTGCTACCGTCTTTTGCTGCTACCTCCTACTGCTGCTACCATCTACTGTCTACTGCTGCTACCATCTACTGTCTACTGCTGCTACCGTCTACTGCTGTTACCGCCTACTGCTGCTACCATCTACCGTCTACTGCTGCTACCGTCTACTGCTGTTACCGCCTACTGCTGCTACCATCTACTGTCTACTGCTGCTACCGCATACTGCTGCTACCATCTAACGTCTACTGCTGCTACCGTCTACTGCTGCTACCGTCTACTGCTGTAACCGTCTTCTGCTGCTACCGTCTTCTGCTGCTACCGTCTACTGCTGCTACCGCCTACTGCTGCTACCATCTACTGTCTACTGCTGCTACCGTCTACTGCTGCTACCGTCTTCTGCTGCTACTGCTGCTACCATCTACCGTCTACTGCTGCTACCGTCTACTGCTGCTACCGCATACTGCTGCTACCGCCTACTGCTGCTACCGCCTTCTGCTGCTACCGCCTTCTGCTGCTACCGTCTTCTGCTGCTACTGCTGCTACCACCTACTGCAGCTACTGTCTACTGCTGCTACCGCCTACTGCTGCTACCGTCTACTGCTGCTACCATCTACTGTCTACTGCTGCTACCGTCTACTGCTGCTACCGTCTACTGCTGCTACCGCCTACTGCTGCTACCGCCTTCTGCTGCTACCATCTACTGCTGCTACCGCCTACTGCTGCTACCGCCTTCTGCTGCTACCGTCTACTGCTGCTACCATCTACTGCTGCTACCGCATACTGCTGCTACCGCCTGCTGCTGCTACCATCTACTGCTGCCTCTCCTCCACTGACCTGATGACCCTCTACTGCCTGACGCCTACAGTCTACCGCCTACTACTACTACCCTCTACTGCCTACCGTCTACTGCCTACCGTCTACTGCCTACCGTCTACTGTCTACCTTCTACCGACTACTTTCTACCGCCTACTTTCTACTGCCTACCATCTACCATCATCATTCTCCACTATTCTCTTCTTCTCTGAATGTCATTCCTCCTCTCTTCGTTCCCTGTGACCAGTACCATCCCTCCCTTTCTCACCTCTCTGACAGTTGTTTTGATGTTTATTCCTCTTGCTTTTCTGGTTCTGTCTGTTTTCAGGAGAGAGGTGAAGGTGGTGGAGCATCCCTCGGCGCAGAGGAACAGCAGGCGATGTGGCCGCAAGGTTCAGAAGAACATGTGCCTCTCCCCCACCGACCCCTACTCAGGCATTCTCACTACAGGTAATACCAATGTTTAATCCACACAGTCCTGTGTGGCTCAGTTGGGAAGAGTGTGGCTGTTATGTACGCCTCTTGGAGAAGGGAACGCAACACCCCGCTACATCTCAACTCCCCGTGGAGTGAAAAAGTAACAACGCCAGGGTTCTGAGTTTGATTCCGCCCAGTGTCAACAATAAAACAACAAAAAATTGCACTCACTGTTGTAAGTTGATATAAACAAACATGTCTGCTAAATGATGTTGTTGTGGTTATTGAAAAGTAAAAATGCTACTTTAGGTTTGGGGTTAGGAGTTATGGTTAGGGGTTTGGGAAAATGTGATTTTGAATGGGAACATATTTTTACTCCCCAGAAAATCCTGACAAGTAAAGGAAACGTGTGTGTGTGTTTCTTAGGAGTCACCATGGAGACTGATGACCACTGGTGCTCCCAGATCAACAGGCTCCAGTTGCTATTGGACAAGCTGGAGTGGCAGGTACTGGACTGTCCTGGGGATATCTCATCCTGACAACCTGAATATCTCTTGCTCTGTGCTGCTCATTCCTTTAACCGGTTCTTGCCATATGTTCTCTCTTTCTCTCTCCCTCACAACTTTAAATCCCTATGCTCTCTCTATCTCCTGTTCTGTCTGTCTGTCATTCTTTTACTCCCTAAGCCCTTTCTTTCGCCTGCCTGCCTATCTGTATGACTGTCTCGTCTGTCAATCAAGAGGAACCTGTACTGCAATATCAGAGCAATTCCTAACCTGCAGCACGTACTGTAGTGCAATATCAATCTTCACCTCACAGCCTCTCATTCCCTTTGCAGTGAGCTATTTCACCTTTAGGTTCAACTTCATACTCTACTTTAATATGATAGCTTATATTGCTCTTTCTCATGATTGAATGGAAATAGAGGGTTCTAAATGTGTGGGCAGGGGTTGAAATAAACTCTTGTCAGACTGTTTGTCAATGATACAATGTATTGGATTATATTATATACTGTGCATGAGATGTATAATATAGTCAGACCTAGGTTCAAGTAGTATTTGTTTTCTTTCAGATAGTTTGAGAGTTTGAATGAGCCACATGGGTGTGGTTTACACTTTTGGGATTTTTCCATTGGTTCCATTCCATCAGTAAAGCTCTGTCAAGCAGAGCTAAAGTATTTAAACACATGGGCCTCCCGAGTGGTGCGGAGGTCTAAGGCACTGCATCGCAGTGATCCCAGGCTGTGTCACAACCGGCCGTGACTGGGAGTCCCATAGGGCAGCGCACAATTGGCCCAGCGTTGTCCAAGTTAGGGAAGGGTTTGGCCGGAGGGGCTTTACTTGGCTCATCGTGCCCTACGACTCCTTGTGGTGGGCCGGGTGCCTGCAGGCTGGCCTCTGGGTTAAGCAGGCGGGTGTTAAGAAGTGCAGTTTGCTTGGGTCATGTTTTGTAGGACGCATGACTCAACCTTCGCCTCCCGAGCCTGTTGGGGAGTTGCAGCAATGGGACAAGATCAAAATTGGGGAGAAAAAAAGGAGTAAAATACTCAACAAATAAAAAAAGGAAAAGAAAACCCCCACTTCTTGAACTTTGAGTTTGAGCTTTCCCCATTATAAGTAGGTTTTTAACCTCTTTTTTTTTTCAGAGTCCAAAATTGGAACCCCTGAAAGAAGATACACTGGCCAGTACCTATAAATCTGTAAGTGATGATTGTTGTTACTAAAAATTCGATTCAGTTCAATACAACTTTATTAATACACTTAGGGGCACCTTGGGCCACAGGGTGTCATTGGAGTTTAACAGCACAGTTATCCAATGAAAGTACACTTTAAAAGTTGAATGTTTTTTTTAAAGTCAGGGTAATTCAGGATTTTACGTTGACACGTTTTTTACAGTGAGTGCTTCAGTTTCACTGTTCTATGTTCCATGATCCATCTTGTTTTTGATTTTCAAAGCGGAATGCACAACGCGCAACCAAATGAATTCACATAGCATCCGCCCTTGGGTGACTGTACTCAGAAAACCTCCAGACTTTCAATTTCATCATTCACACATTGAGCTTCCCCTCACAGGCACAAAAAAACACTCCCCCATCTGCTCCTCCAACCTGCGTCTGTCTTTGTAGGAGCCCAGCTGTTGCCTATAGCTCAGCTGTAGGAGCCCAGCTGTTGCCTATAGCTCAGCTGTAGGAGCCCAGCTGTTGCCTATAGTTCAGCTGTAGGAGCTCAGCTGTTGCCTATAGCTCAGCTGTAGGAGCTCAGCTGTTGCCTATAGCTCAGCTGTAGGAGCTCAGCTGTTGCCTATAGCTCAGCTGTAGGAGCCCAGCTGTTGCCTATAGCTCAGTTGTAGGAGCCCAGCTGTTGCCTATAGCTCAGCTGTAGGAGCCCAGCTGTTTCCTATAGCTCAGCTGTAGGAGCTCAGCTATAGGAGCTCAGCTGTAGGAGCTCAGCTGTAGGAGCTCAGCTGTTGCCTATAGCTCAGCTGTAGGAGCCCAGCTGTTGCCTATAGCTCAGCTGTAGGAGCCCAGCTGTTGCCTATAGCTCAGCTGTAGGAGCTCAGCTGTTGCCTATAGCTCAGCTGTAGGAGCTCAGAGGAGTGTTTGATGTCGTCCCTCAAACACCTTACTGTTCTTGTCTTTCTTGAGCACTCATCTTTTCTTACCAGCACTGATTTAGCTGATAGCTGCTTTCTGAAAGATATGACTGATATGTTTTTGTTACCTACCTACTGTATGTTGAAGCCTAATGTATACCTTATGTACGCAACGCAAGAAGGCAATTAGCTACTCAAAATGGCAATCTTGCGTACTTGCTTCGATGTATAAATTGCAGGGCTGCACTTATGTTTGCTGAGCAAATATGTGGCGTTACCATTTTACATAGCTAATTGACGTTATTGCATTGTGTACTCTGTAGGATATAAATAAGGCTTACATGGATAGTGCGACATTTTGGCAATTTTAGCCCTTTGTTCTACTGACAAAGTCAATTAACCTAGCCCTTTTTACTACTTACCCAGAGTCAATTATCCTAGCCCTTTTTACTACTTACCCAGAGTCGATTAACCTAGCCCTTTTTACTACTTACCCAGAGTCAGATTAACTCATGGATACCATTTTTATGTCTCTGCGTGCAGTTTGAAGGAAACTTAAGGTAGTTTCTAGAGCAATTTCTAACTAATAGCTGATGATTTTGGACTACAGGAAAAGGAGGGCCGAACAGGCCCCCATTAACATCGACAGGGCTGTAGTGGAGTTGGTCGAGAGTTTCAAGTTCCTTGGTGTCCACATCACCAACAAACTAACATGGTCCAAACACACCAAGACAGTCGTGAAGAGGGCACTACAATGACTTTTCCCCTTCAGGAGACTGAAAAGATTTGGCATGGGTCCCCAGATCCTCAAAAACTTCTACAGTTGCACCATCGAGAGCATCCTGACCGGTTGCATCACCGCCTGGTATGGCAACTGCTCGGCATCCGACCGTAAGGCACTACAGAGGCTAGTGCGTACGGCCCAGTACATCACTGGGGCCAAGCTTTCTGCCATCCAGGTCCTACATACTAGGCAGTGTCAGAGGAAGGCCCAAAAAATTGTCAAAGATTCCAGCAACCCTAGTCATAGACCGTTCTCTCTGAAAACCACACGGCAAGCGGCACCGGAGCGCTAAGTCTAGGTCCAAAAGGCTTAACAGTTTATACCCCCAAGCCATAATACTGCTGAACAATTAATCAAATGGCCTTTACCCCTTTACAAATTACCTCGACTAACCTGTACCCCCACATTGACTCGGTGCCAGTACCCCCTGTATATAGCCTCATTATTATTTTATCGTGTTACTTTTTATTTAAAGAAAATACTTTGGTTTATTTTGTCAACTCTATTTCTTGAACTGTCTTGTTGGTTAAGGCCTTGTAAGTAAGCATTCCACGGTAAGGTCTAAACCTGTTTGTATTTGGCGCATGTGACAAATAACATTTGATTTAAATTTGATTTAATAAATGTATGTAAATGATGTATTTCCTTGTGGCGTCCGTGCCAACAGAACATCCTGCTGGTGCAGAGGCAGATGTTGGCAACGGAGGAGGACCTTGATAAGTTCCAGAGGGTACTCAAGAGCTACGCGGATGCCACATCCAACCACAGCGACAACTTGCAGTAAGTGAAATCAAAGTGATAGAGAGTTACCTGGCTTTGATCCCGAAGCACAGTGGCTTGGCACACGACTCGCTGCCAAGTGATTCACCTGACCTGGCCTGTAAAAATGAAACTAAGGCCCAGAGTTTCTTTAAAAAAAAATATGTATCCTTTATTTATCTAGGCAAGTCAGTTAAGAACAAATTCTTATTTACAATGACGGCCTACCCCGGAGATGCTGGGCCAATTTTGTGCCGCCCTATGGGACTCCCAATCACGGCCGGATGTGATACAGCCCAGAATCGAACCAGGGACTGTAGTGACGCCTCTTGCACTGAGATGCAGTGCCTTAGACTGCTGTGCCACTCGGGAGCCCAGTTCTTCCTGGTTCTTTCTGGTCAGATCACATTGGCAGGAAAAGCCTATTCCTAGATGATAGAAAATGTGTCATCAATGAGATTGTTCTATTTGCTTCCCAATTATGGGATTCCTAAGAATTAGTTAAATGTACTTTTTCAAAGGAAATATTAATTCATCGATTTTCCTGTTCATTTAAAAAATAAACAGACACAGTTATGCATCATGATGGATTTGTGCCCATTTAATTCAAATTAGATCTTATTGCTTTGGCCTGATTGACTCACTCTACCAGATGCTAATTTCAACACTCTCGGTCTCTTTCTGTCTCTCTCTCCTCCCTCCCGCTCTCTCTCTCTCTGTCAGTGTGTCTATCCAGAAGCTCCCAGGGAAGTCGTGCTTCATTATATATGAGTTTTGGCAGGATCGTATCTCCTGGATGAGGTGGGTCTGTAGTATGTGTGTGTGTAACGCTGGAAAGCTGCTCATTTCTTTCCTCCTCTGATGATGAGCAGATGGCCCATCTCTAATATCATGATACACACGCAACCTGTATCTCAGGGTTGATTTAACACACGCAACCTGTTTCTCAGGGTTTATTTAAACACATGCAACCTGTATCTCAGGGTTGATTTAACACACGCAACCTGTTTCTCAGGGTTTATTTAAACACACCAACCTGTATCTCAGGGTTGATTTAACACACGCAACCTGTTTCTCAGGGTTTATTTAAACACACCAACCTGTATCTCAGGGTTGATTTAAACACACCAACCTGTATCTCAGGGTTGATTTAAACACACCGACCTGTATCTCAGGGTTGATTTAAACACACCGACCTGTTTCTCAGGGTTTATTTAAACACACCGACCTGTATCTCAGGGTTGATTTAAACACACCGACCTGTATCTCAGGGTTGATTTAAACACACCGACCTGTTTCTCAGGGTTGATTTAAACACACGCGACCTGTATCTCAGGGTTGATTTAAACACACCAACCTGTATCTCAGGGTTGATTTAAACACACCAACCTGTATCTCAGGGTTGATTTAAACACACCAACCTGTATCTCAGGGTTGATTTAAACACACCGACCTGTTTCTCAGGGTTGATTTAAACACACCGACCTGTTTCTCAGGGTTGATTTAAACACACGCGACCTGTATCTCAGGGTTGATTTAAACACACCAACCTGTATCTCAGGGTTGATTTAAACACACGCGACCTGTATCTCAGGGTTGATTTAAACACACCAACCTGTATCTCAGGGTTGATTTAAACACACGCGACCTGTATCTCAGGGTTGATTTAAACACACCGACCTGTTTCTCAGGGTTGATTTAAACACGCCGACCTGTTTCTCAGGGTTGATTTAAACACACGCGACCTGTATCTCAGGGTTGATTTAAACACACGCGACCTGTATCTCAGGGTTGATTTAAACGCACGCGACCTGTATCTCAGGGTTGATTTAAACACACCAACCTGTATCTCAGGGTTGATTTAAACACACCGACCTGTACAGGGTAGATCAGACTGACACAGTCATATTTGTTCAACATCTTAACATTCAGTATGATTACATTCTAATTCTCATTAATACATGTGCATATATTTAGTGCAAAGAGACTAGGAATATCAGTCCAAACATATTAGTTGTATTGTGTAATGTGGTTTACTAACCAAGCCTTTCTCCTATTGGACATTAATAATAATGTTGATTATGTCTTACTGTCATGTCACATGTCTATTGATTGTTGCTGTGTTCTTGTCCTCCCTAGCTACCTGCAGTCCGATGCCAGTAAAAATTTCCAGCGCTGTGTCATTGATATGCTGGAGGATCCCAAGCTTGTGTCTACCATGCTGCTCCCAGGTGTGTGTGTGTGTGTGTTACAATCTATACCTTCCTATAATCAAATCAAATTTTATGTCACATACACATGATTAGCAGATGTTAATGCGAGTGTAGCAAAATGCTTGTGCTTCTAGTTCCGACCATGCAGTAATATCTAGGAATTAATACTAATATGTACATAAAAATATATGAATGAGTGATGGCCAAACAGCATAGGCAAGATGCAGTAGATGGTATAGAGTACAGTATATACATATGAGATGAGTAATGTAGGGTATGTAAACATTATATAAAGTGGCATTGTTTAAAGTGGCTAGTGATACATGTATTACATCATTTTTTTCATTATCAAGCCAGCAGCATACCACCCTGCTGGCTTGATTCTGAAGCTAAGCAGGGTTGGTCCTGGTCAGTTCCTGGATGGGAGACCAGATGCTGCTGGAAGGGGTGTTGGAGTGCCAGTAGGAGGCACTCATGGCAGTGTTTGGGGACACTGCCCTGTGTAGGGTGCCATCTTTTGGATGGGATGTTAAATGGGTGTCCTGACTCTCTGTGGTCATTAAAGATCCCATGGCACTTATTGTAAGAGTAGGGGTCCTGGCTAAATTCCCAATCTGGCCCTCAAATCATCACGGTCACCTAATAATCCCCAGTTTACAATTGGCTCATTCATCCCCCTCCTCTCCCCTGTAACTATTCCCCAGGTCGTTCCTACAAATGAGAACGTGTTCTCAGTCAATTTACCTGGTAAAAAAACGGATTTAAAAAGTGGCTAGAGTTGAGTCAGTATGTTGGCAGCAGCCACTCAATGTTAGTACAGTGTCACTTGTGTTTTCTTGAAAATGTATGCTTTGAACATTATTGCTCACCCCCCCCCCCCAACAAAAAAAATACATACACATTTCAAATGTAAAATGTTGCATTGAGCCAAATGCATAATTTCACACTGGTCTTTGAGCGATTTGCATTGGCTTATGAAAATACAAAATGATGATTTTGAGAGAGCAGTTTAAGCCATCCAAAAGGGAACACAACTTACCTTCTATGGATACGTATCAGAAAGCAGACCTGGGTTCAAATACTATTTTAAATCCTTCAAATAGTTTTAGCATTTGCTTTAGCCTGCCTGGAGAGCCAGGGATTTGCAAATATTCTATTGGTTAGATTGTGCCAGGCAAGCTCAATCAAGCCCAGCAAAAGTATTTTTAACCCAGATTTGCTAGAAATGGCATGTTATTTACCCATTTATCCCCAGCTCAAGTAGAACTCCTCTCTTTTCCCCCTAGCATCCTGGTGGATCATGACTAACAACTAGCAACAGACCACCGAACACCATATCTCCCGCTCGCCCCCAAACACACAACACAACCCCCAAGACAAGAGATTCAAAAGGCATCCACGTGTTTCTGTGCGCACACAGAACACTGCGTTACTACAGCATCGTTCTGCAACACATTTGTTATGTACCGTTAACTAATACTGGTCATTACCATAATGCGCTGTTTCTCAACAAGAAAAAGGGGGTGAGGAAAAGCAGCCAAATGTATAGACATGAAAGCGATTCTTTGCATTGTAAAAGCCAATGGCGACGCTTTTGAAGCTCTCACTCCGATACCATGCTAGAATCGATCACGTGGCTTGAATCAAACGATTCCAGTTTAGTCAGTGCATTTTCATTCCTGACAGCAATAGAGACACATGATACAGTTACTGCAATGTGATACACTACATGCTTTTTAATGACTACTTGCTATAACTTGCTTACACTTAAGTAGAATTTGAAGAAAACGACTGGAGCTCGCTGTTTAAAATGCATGCAGACCAGCGATTGACCGAGCCTCAGAAATGAGTTGCTTTGCATTCTCAATGCGTAACCTACAGATAACTTATTTCCTTAGATAGGAACCAATATGTGATGTGTTTCAAATGCTGAATGGTTCCTACTCTAGTCGGGGGGGGGGGGGGGGGGGGGGGGGGGTAGTTGCACCCTGCTGCTGTCTTATTGTTATATAAGGGATGCAATGGAATCCTTCTATTGTTAGGTTTACTAGTGGTTTGAGTTACGTTGCTTGTCTTTAAAGGAGTTTGTCCCAGATAATTTACCTGTTTTAAAGAAAGTATGTATCTATTAAGCCTATAAAAGAGGATACTTTGCAATGAGATTTCTTTGTGTGTCACCTTCTCAAGACATAGCTATCATAGGACGGTACTTTTCCCCCTATTTTTCCATAGTTGACTTTATTTAAGAGAATCAGTCATGTGCAGATGGATGTGTTGTCATTGTGCTTTTGTTGTTAATGAAGTATCTTTTCCATGTAGAAATTCAACATATTCACTTTAATAAAAGTTTACTCGACTCTGTTTTGAATTTATAGGTGTACAGGTAAGAACACAAAAGGGTTCTTCAAAGAGTTCTCCCATGGGCATAAAATTATTTTTTTCTTAGTGTGTACTGTCAATGAAATGTTATTACTTCAAACCTATTCACTACGAAGTATTTTAAAGTCCACTATATCTGCAAAAGATAACACATTTAGCAACTTAATTTCATGAGGTTTTGGCCTGCGTCGAGCAAATCACTTTCTTCCTATTTTGTAGACTTCTCGACTAAAAAAACGATTCATCTTAGCCCCGTGAATAATGGTTTCTCAGACACGGGTGACAAGACAGAGAAAGAAGCAACTCCCTTTGCATAGAAATGAAGATGGCTGGGAAAGAGCTCAACAAAACCCCCTGTCTCTACTTGACAGTGAAATTAGTGTAAGTGTCTCTCTGTTGCAATCATCGTCAAGTGCTTGATGCTGAGAGGCGGTGTGGTTATTGAGTCCAATATATGGTATATGGAGAGAGGCTTGAGGAGATCGATTGAGCGCAAACCTGTAGGACCGGTTTCCCGGACACAGATTAAGAAGATGAATCATGTTCAATAGAGATTCTCCATTCTATGTGCTTTTTACTCAATCCGTCCCGTAGAGATACGATACGACGAGGTGCTTTTTACTCCATCCGTCCCGTAGAGATACGATACGACGAGGTGCTTTTTACTCCATCCGTCCCGTAGAGATACGATACGACGAGGTGCTTTTTACTCCATCCGTCCCGTAGAGATACGATACGACGAGGTGCTTTTTACTCCATCCGTCCCGTAGAGATACGATACTACGAGGTGCTTTTTACTCCATCCTTTCCAGTAGAGATACGATACGACGAGGTGCTTTTTACTCCATCCGTCCCGTACAGATACGATACGACAAGGTGCTTTTTACTCCATCCGTCCCGTAGAGATACGATACTACGAGGTGCTTTTTACTCCGTCCGTCCCGTAGAGATACGATACGACGAGGTGCTTTTTACTCCATCCGTCCCGTAGAGATACGATACGACGAGGTGCTTTTTACTCCATCCGTCCCATAGAGATACGATACTACGAGGTGCTTTTTACTCCATCTGTCCCATAGAGATACGATACTACGAGGTGCTTTTTACTCCATCCGTCCCGTAGAGATACGATACGACGAGGTGCTTTTTACTCCATCCTTTCCAGTAGAGATACGATACTACGAGGTGCTTTTTACTCCATCCGTCCCGTAGAGATACGATACGACAAAGTGCTTTTTACTCCATCCGTCCCGTAGAGATACGATACGACGAGGTGCTTTTTACTCCATCCGTCCCGTAGAGATACGATACGACGAGGTGCTTTTTACTCCATCCGTCCCGTAGAGATACGATACTACGAGGTGCTTTTTACTCCATCCTTTCCAGTAGAGATACGATACGACGAGGTGCTTTTTACTCCATCCGTCCCGTAGAGATACGATACGACAAGGTGCTTTTTACTCCATCCGTCCCGTAGAGATACGATACTACGAGGTGCTTTTTACTCCGTCCGTCCCGTAGAGATACGATACGACGAGGTGCTTTTTACTCCATCCGTCCCGTAGAGATACGATACGACGAGGTGCTTTTTACTCCATCCGTCCCATAGAGATACGATACTACGAGGTGCTTTTTACTCCATCTGTCCCATAGAGATACGATACTACGAGGTGCTTTTTACTCCATCCGTCCCGTAGAGATACGATACGACGAGGTGCTTTTTACTCCATCCTTTCCAGTAGAGATACGATACTACGAGGTGCTTTTTACTCCATCCGTCCCGTAGAGATACGATACGACAAAGTGCTTTTTACTCCATCCGTCCCGTAGAGATACGATACTACGAGGTGCTTTTTACTCCATCCGTCCCATAGAGATACGATACTACGAGGTGCTTTTTACTCCATCTGTCCCATAGCGATACGATACTACTAGGGACGGGTTTTCCGGACACAGATTACACCTAGTCCTGGATTAAAAAACAAACTCTTTCGAAAATGTTTTTTAATCTTTTTAGGATTAGGCTCATTGTGTGCATACCTTTGCTGGGATCGTGTGTGGGTGTGTGTGCACACACGCATGCGTGTACTGTATGCATGTGAAGTAAGATCATAATGTTAGAAACCTATGCTGCACTACAAAGGCAAAACATAGTAGCTATGGATTTGGTGAAAAATCTTTGACCTGTGGTAATGACCAGGTATATTATCTAATTAATGTGGTATTAAGGTTCCTGACACAAGAACAAACCAGTTGATCAGAACATGGCGTATCAGAAATTGCTATCTGTCTAGACAAAAAAAGACACGTTTTTTGTTAGTGTATTTTGCCTTCTGTAGGGCAGTATTGGGCATTCAGAATGCAGGTTGCCCTTCAGAATGCAGGTTGCCCTTCAGAATGCAGGTTGCCCTTCAGATTGCAGGTTGCCCTTCAGAATGCAGGTTTCACTTCAGAATGCAGGTTGCCCTTCGATATCGTGATGTTGCTCCACAATTACTCCACAATAACCTGTAGAGTGTAGTTAATCAAGTCCCTTACATTTCCTCTACATAACAGGTTAATCCTCCACAATCATAACTAGCATTTCTGTACTTTAAATTCTACACTTACAGTGTCAATAATTTGTACTACATCAGCTGGATCTGCCAGCTTGGGTTGTGTATTTTGAGTCCTAGCCAATGGTCGGGGTCACCTGTTAACACCCAATCTTACCAAAATGTCCGCTCCCACATAGACTGTATGTGGGAGTTGCGTGACAACCAGTAGGTAGTGAGATACTTCCTTGGTTCCAATGCGGATCGATAGCGCACACACCCCTACTGCGGTGAGTGTCATCTGGGGAGTCGTTCCCAGTGGAAATCTAAACGTTTTCGGCACAAGGAGATGGCAGTTTTTTTAAATTTCATTGAACATTTCCAAACTGATTGCGGATTTTTCTGATCAGGTTGCCAGTCTGGCATCCTCAATCATAGTGCCGTTTAGGCACACGCCCCCAATCAGAGGAGGGTGGTAAGTGTCGGCTGGTGAGTCACCCAAGCCACACAGGAAAACCTCATGTTCGGTTAAGTTCCGAGTTGAACTCACCTTGTCATTTGCCACCAATGGCGGGCTCATGGACAAGTTCACCGGGTTTGCGTCAGATGCTGACATCGAACCCACATCGTTGCACAATGTATGGCAGGTAGCCTTGGAAGAATGCGGTGAAGTCAACAGAGTTGGCATAGATATTTGTGACCAAATTTTATTGGTTTTCCAATCCATTAGTGGAACCAAACTGTCAATTAAATTGATCCCAATCAGCATCCGTTCAATATCAATGCTAGTGGATCAGTGACACGCTTTCAAAGTTGAGTTTAAGTAGGAGACGCTTGGTTAGGGGCGAGGTAGCTTGCGTGAAGCCTCAAAGATTGGTATTGCAATGTTTTGTTTTTAACCAACGTTTTGCAGGGTCCACTGCCCTTTTTAGTTAATTTTAGTCCTCCAGGACTGTTCTGAAGTATTGCCTGTTTGAGTTGTTTTTTCTCGTCATATCCCCAACAAAATGGAGTAGGTTGGGAGAACGGAGCGGTTTGTAATCTGTGTTGATTTCCAAGACCGATAAATCACCTACGTGACCCAGTAGGTCCTCTATCGGAATGGGAGAGGAATCATCTGTTGCAAAGCTGCTTATCTTGTGCATCTCCACATCCGTATCCAAGTCTGTAGACAAAACCTCGTCTAGAACGAGCGGTTCCTGGACAGTGATTTGAGTGAGGGCGGGGGTAAATGTTTGCATCCTCTCGAATTGCATGATTTTGGCGGACTTGGTTTCCAACGATTTTACCCCTAGTCATGATGACTTATCCTTGTCCTCCTTCTCAGATTTCTTACGATGCAGTACATCTCTTATCAGAGCTTCTAGATTTTTTTGGTTAGCGTTTAGATCATTGTTGAACACTTTGTTGCCCTTGTTACGCTTGTTTCCCTTAGGTCCTGACCCTTTGTGAGAGTTAGGCGCAGGTGCATGTCGGCTAGGTTGATCTCTACGGGACCTGTAAGATTGGGGACGTTCATCGTAGCTATTGTTATGGCGGTGGATGTTGGGGTGGTGGTTACTTGGTAGCCACCCCCTTTGATCTTCATCTTTTACCGCACATGTCCCCGATGCAGCACCTTCTAATTCGAGTGATGGTTCACGCCTAAGCTCAAAAGTCGAGGTGTCTGGGCTCTTAGCCCGGCTTGCTTTTGATGCTTCAAAAGCGGTGCTTGCAAGTTCTCGGAGCGTTGAGATTGGCAACCCAACGTGGGCAGTAGGACCCAAGTAGTTAATAATGAATTTGGGAGACATGTTTGACAGGAAAAGTTGTTTAAATGGCAATAGATCCTCCATTCCGGTTTCAGTGAGCATACCAAAGTAAGCTGAACAAAGCCGGTGATAGTAGGCTTGTGGAGGTTCATTTTGAGCTTGTCGGATATTGTTAGCCAACGAGCTATCGTGTTTGCTAGTCACAGAACCACCGCCAAGTGCCGGGGAGCATCTGCACTCTCCCTTGGGGAATTGTGGGCCGAAAGGCCAAGAGGAAAAGTCAAGCTGTGGTTGTGTTGGCGAGGAGGCCCCAATTCACTGTGGGCCGAATGGCCAAGAGAAAGAGGCTGAAATCTCCTGTCATCTACATTCCCTCGGTCTGGTGAGTTCCGGATGTGAGCTTGGTTGCTTGGTTTGGTTGTCCCGCGATAGTACGTGACTGTTCTGGAGTTCCTCCAGATGATACCTAAGGGTGGTGTTCTGCTACATCGCAGAGTCCACCTGGGAGTTGAGGGTGTTTATTTATTTTTTATTTATTTTTTTCGCCCTTGCTCTGCTCGGCCTCATACTTATCTGTCATTGTTTGCAGTGAGAGGTCTCGAGTGTGGAGTGAGAGATCCAGTGATGCGATATCCTCCTTTTGTTTAGAGGTCATCATTTCCAACTTTCTCACCTGGTCTTTCTCATCCTTCATTAAATCAGCGACTTCAATGAGTTCTGCTATTTTGTCCTCCAACTTGGTCATTGTGTTCATTAACGTAACGCACCCATCGCGTTAGCGGGATCATTTTCATCAACACCCACTGAATTGCAGCGCGCCAAATTAAATTACTAAAAATATTTAATTTTCATGAAATCACAAGTGCAATATATAGCAAAACACAGCCTAGCTTGTTGTTAATCCACCTGGCGTGTCAGATTTAAATACAGCTTTTCGGCAAAAGCATAACAAGAACATCTCTCTCAGTAGACAAAATATTACAAACACTAGCAGCCAAGTAGATTGGTCCCGAAAGTCAGAAAAGCAATAAATTAAATCGCTTACCTTTGATCTTTGGATGTTTGCACTCACGAGACTCCCAGTTACACAATAAATGTTCCTTTTGTTCCATAAAGATAATTGTTATCCAAAATACCTCCATTTGTTTGGCGCGTTGTTCAGAAATCCACAGGCTCGAGCGGTCACGACATTGCAGACGAAAATTTCCAAATAGTATCCGTAATGTCCACAGAAACATGTCAAACGTTTTTTATAATCAATCCTCAGGTTGTTTTAAAAATATATCATCGATAATATATCAACCGGGACTGTAGCTTTTTCAGTAGGAGAGGGAGAGACAATGGCTGCCCCACTCTGTTGCGCAAGCAAAACTCTGTGAACACCCAGCTATCCACTGACGCGATGTGATCTTTCTCACTCATTTTTCAAAATAAAAGCCTGAAACTATGTCTAAAGACTGTTGACACCTTGAGGAAGCCATAAAAGGAATCTGGTTGATATCCCTTTAAATGGAGGCAAGGCATCCAATGGAACAGAGAGCTTTCAGGAAAAATAGCACTTCCCGGTTGGATTTTCTATCCTAATCTGACAATTATATGCATTTTCTAGTTTCTGGGCCTGAGAAATAGGCCGTTCCAAATGGGTATTTTTTTTTTAGCCAAAAACGAAAATCCTGCCCTCTACACTCAAGACGTTAACTGATCGTCTTTGGTCTGCAGCTTTTGGAATAGAGCATTATTGCTTTGTGTGGTTTCATTCACAACCGCTTGCTAGCTTGTCAGATTAATCCAGTTTTATGTGGACTTCATCGTATTTAGTTTTGGCTAAAGCGAGTTGTTCCTTTAGAATACGGACTTGGTTTGTTCGCATTCTTTATTATAAGTGTTAGACAGATCTTCTAATTTATCTGCCCTCACACACAGTTCCTCGGCTAGCAGCAGCTTGTCCTTTTCGGCTTTCGATGCCAGCTCCCTGGTTCTCTCCACCTGTGCCTTGAATTCCCCAGCTTCCTGCTCATGCAATGTATATATGTATCTTGCTACACAATTGGTATGCAATTAACCCAACAGTGCGGCCTAGTCCTATCTTAGATTCCTCACAGGGGGCACCAATATGTCATGACTTTGTATTAGTTAATGTGACGACTGTTGCTCATCGAATGATTAAAAGTTTCTAATTGCGTGATTATCTGAATCAAGCAATTATTAACTCATTAAGAGCAGCATTTTCAACAACAATACATTTATTAATACAACTCAACAAGATGAATAAAATCAAATGCGTCTTTGTTCTCTGACTATTCTCGTTTCTATGACTACATGTATTCGGTTTCATACCTGGCAACAAAATGGCACATCCACAGATGTACCAAAAACGGTTGTCTCATGATTAAAAGAGTTGCCTCGTGATTGATAGAGTTGAGTCGTGATTAAAGCAGTTGCCTCGTGACTAAAATTGGGTTTTGAAATGAACCTACTCCATTTTTGTTTACATTTTAGTCATTTAGCAGAAGCTCTTATCCAGAGCAACTTACATGTCAAACGTTTTTTATAATCAATCCTCAGGTTGTTTTAAAAATATATCATCGATAATATATCAACCGGGACTGTAGCTGAAGCAGTTCGGGATAAGTGCCTTGCTCAAGGACAAGACTCAAGTAAACTATATGGTTGCACCTCATCTGGTTCTCAGTCACATTTCCTAATGAGGAGGATTAAAACCCAGGCTAAATCGGTTCAGCCACCCTTTAAATCGATGTCTATACATTTAAATCCAGATTTGTACAATTTTCCATAGAATGGGCCGTGCTGCACAGTTTATAATAAATATTCAGAAATAAAACATGAATAAAGAGAAGAACCGGTAAAAAAATAAAAATACAGTATGAATAAAATACACACCTAACATGACAGTATTAATAAAATACACACCTAACATAACAGTATTAATAAAATACACACCTGACATAACAGTATGAATAAAATACACACTTCTTAACATAACAGTATGAATAAAATTCACACCTAACATGACAGTATGAATAAAATACACACCTAATATGACAGTATGAATAAAATACACACTTCTTAACATGACAGTATGAATAAAATACACAGCTAATATAGCAGTATGAATAAAATACACACCTAACATAACAGTATGAATAAAATACACACTTCTTAACATGACAGTATGAATAAAATACACAGCTAATATAACAGTATGAATAAAATACACACCTAACATGACAGTATGAATAAAATACACACTTCTTAACATGACAGTATGAATAAAATACACAGCTAATATAACAGTATGAATAAAATACACACCTAACATGACAGTATGAATAAAATACACACTTCTTAACATGACAGTATGAATAAAATACACAGCTAATATAACAGTATGAATAAAATACACACTTCTTAACATGACAGTATGAATAAAATACACACCTAACATGACAGTATGAATAAAATACACACTTCTTAACATAACAGTATGAATAAAATACACAGCTAATATAACAGTATGAATAAAATACACACTTCTTAACATGACAGTATGAATAAAATACACACCTAATATAACAGTATGAATAAAATACACACTTCTTAACATGACAGTATGAATAAAATACACACCTAATATAACAGTATTAATAAAATACACACCTAATATAACAGTATGAATAAAATACACACCTAACATAACAGTATGAATAAAATACACAGCTAAAAAGGGTTACAAAAGGATTCTTTGGCCGTCCCCATAGGAGAACCCTTTTTGGTTCTAGGCAGAACCCTTTTTAGTTCCAGGTAGAACTATTTTGGTTTCTATGTAGATCCTTCTGGGGAAAGGGTTCTACATGGAACCCAATAGGGTTCTACCTTGAACCAAAATGGGTTCTTCAAAGGGTTTTCCTATAGGGACAGCCGAAGATCCCTTTCAGGTTCTAGATAGCAGTATAGGATCCTCTATGTTCGTGCCATAGTAAATCATTTTGAATTACTTCAAAGATACAGCAGGGATTTCTCTTGTTCCCTCTTCTTGCCTTTGAGAGACTGCAGCAGCGTTTCCCAAACTCGGTCCTGGGGCTCCCCCGGGGCGCACATTTAGTTTTTTGCCCTAAAACTACACAGCTTATTCAAATAATCAAAGCTTGATGATTAATTGGTTATTTGAATCAGCTGTGTAGTGCTAGGGCAAAAACCGAAACGAGCACCCTTTGGATTCCTGAGGACTGAGTTTGGGATACACTGGACTAGAGGGAGTTCCTCTGCTCTACAAAAATAACTCAGTAACATAAATACCAATCCACTCATTATTCTTCGAGAACTCTGGGACTCAAGATAATATTTGTGTATTAGGTTGTGAATCATTCCATAATTCCAGTAGTGTACTTATTGCTTGGTTCATTATTATTTGAAACTGAATGCTTAATACATTGGGATTGTGTTTCTTTGGTTAATAAGCAATATAATGGGATTGTGTTGCTTTGGTTACTAAGCAATAAATTGGACTTGTGTTGCTTTGGTTAAAAAGCAATACACTGGGAATGTGTTGCTTTGGTTACTACGCAATAAATGGGACTTGTGTTGCTTTGGTTAAAAAGCAATACACTGGGAATGTGTTGCTTTGGTTACTACGCAATAAATGGGACTTGTGTTGCTTTGGTTAAAAAGCAATACACTGGGAATGTGTTGCTTTGGTTACTACGCAATAAATGGGACTTGTGTTGCTTTGGTTAAAAAGCAATACACTGGGAATGTGTTACTTTGTTATACAGTGTTCCTCCTCTTAGCCATTGTGGAAAAGACATTGTTACAGATTAGAGTAACACTTTATTTTAAGCCAATAGGTATACTGATATAGTTATAGGCATGTTTGATTACAGTATCAACCAATAGGTATACTGATATAGTTATAGGCATGTTTGATTACAGTATCAACCAATAGGTATACTGATATAGTTATAGGCATGTATGATTACAGTATCAACCAATAGGTATACTGATATAGTTATAGGCATGTTTGATTACAGTATCAACCAATAGGTATAATGATATAGTTATAGGCATGTTTGATTACAGTATCAACCAATAGGTATAATGATATAGTTATAGGCATGTATGATTACAGTATCAACCAATAGGTATACTGATATAGTTATAGGCATGTATGATTACAGTATCAACCAATAGGTATACTGATATAGTTATAGGCATGTATGATTACAGTATCAACCAATAGGTATACTGATATAGTTATAGGCATGTTTGATTACAGTATCAACCAATAGGTATAATGATATAGTTATAGGCATGTATGATTACAGTATCAACCAATAGGTATACTGATATAGTTATAGGCATGTTTGATTACAGTATCAACCCATAGGTATAATGATTTATTACTAGTTATAAGAGCCTGTTCAATGGCTGTATTAAACCAGAATCATTGAGATAATACGACAACATACTTATAACAAGGCTTACAATGCATTATAATGCTCGGCTTCAAGTTAAGTGTTATCCAGATTGATACTGTCCAATGTACACAATATTTAGTTGTCTATAGGGAGGAGTGTTGTCTATAGGGAGGAGTGTTGTCTATAGGGAGGAGTGTTGCCTATAGGGAGGAGTGTTGCCTATAGGGAGGAGTGTTGCCTATAGGGAGGAGTGTTGCCTATAGGGAGGAGTGTTGCCAATATAGCTGTTACCTAAAGATGATTCAGTCCAATGGGTCCATCGAGGGAGTTGTTTCTTAGAAGAGCAGCGTACACTGTCCTTTATCTTCGCTTTCCGAGAACACTACAGCACTAATAGAGTTCTTCTCTTCATTGAAACAGCTGACCTTGCTGCTACCTTGTTCCTGATGGGAAAAAGACAAGCCTTCATTTCTGAATGCCATGCCGAGGGGTCAAGGGTGAGGGCTCGCGCACATGTCCCATTTCGTCTCTCTCTATCTCTGTACGTACCGCCGTCCCTGACGCCCAACATGGAAAGAACAAACACTTTGAGACCAAATAATTTATCATCAGTAGAGGGGAGAGAGAAATACTGAGCATTGTATCATCCGACACACCATCCTTGACTTGCTTTATTTTCCATTTTCTTTCAATTCCTTTCAGTCGTAACCTTAAAGCAAATTAACTTGTCAAGGTGTCACATTGTGAAAAACTATTTGAGAGAGAGAGAGAGAGAGAGGGGTAAGTAAGTAAGTGTTGGTCCAACAGGATTCCTAAACTAATGTTCTCTCTAAATAACAGACGTGATGGGATACCCATAGTGTATCTGTGTTCAGTATATATATCTACAGATCTGTCTGTTAATACGTTACTTTTCAACGGTAAATCATTAATGTGACAATGTCTTTCGCAGACAAAGCCAAGCGCCAAGTTTGTTTGCATTCAACTACAGTTTCAAGTCTGTTTTTGTGCATGTCACAGCACAGCATGCCACACTCGCCTGGGTCAAAATCATTTTACCTGCAATAAATGTCATTAGAAAATGCCACGCGTCCTTATCATCACCAGGGAAATTACACAATTTTGGATTGTGACCCAGGCAAATGTGGCAATACTAACAATAACCCATGTCATGAAATGTGCCCTGAAATATTTCAGAAATGTTCCACCTGACATTGCAGTTACACTTTCTTTTTTAAACATGTGATGCAGTGCAGGGACCCTTTTTAACTGACAAATCAGCCCGATCAGAAGTACCTACTATAACAAAGGTGCCAATATTGCTACACAAGTTCCTAATCAGCTGTAAAGCCCACCTCTTTGTAGGAGCTAAAATGTCCTTGAAAATACTGAGTCACACTGTGTGCCTCCCAAATGGCATCCTATTCCCTTAATAATGTACCACTTTTGACCACGGCCCATAGGGAATAGGGTGCCATTTGGGGCGTAACCACAATGACAGATTAATCTGGGACCTAGTTGGTCTAGTAGCTTGCTCGAAAAGGCTGACACCCCTTTAATTGTCTTATCTAGAAGTAAATCCCAATGCGATGGCTTATCAATATCATGCCTTGCTCCTATTCCCCCAACGGGATTAAAACCCTACTGCAGAGAACACATACTGTTTAAATATGTCCCTATACATTGTTGCACCAAAGCCTTACAATAGAAGCAGGTTGAATTTTATTGTCATGAATCTTGCCCTGGAAGCAGAACTGAGTGATTTCTGCTTGATTGGCCAGCTGCAAAGTCAAACTTGATTATATTGAAAAAATGTATGAAAACTATTTTTGGGCTTAATGGTTAGGGTTAGGCATTAGGTTTAGCATAGTGGTTAAGGTTTAAGTTATGTTTAAAATGTGATTTTATGACTTTGTGGCTGTGCCAGCTAGTGACCACTCTGCAGAACTGCCTCCACTACATGAGTCATCCCATTAAGAGCCAACCTACCTGATGGGGGATTTAATGTGTTCTTAGCCCCTGGCTTGTTGTTTCTTCAACCAGTATCCTCTGTTAAAGCAAACTTTACATTTACATTAGCCTGACGTACAGATGTCATAAGAGGTCATAACAAGTGATGTGTCAATACAACTGCATGACCATCCTCATGATGATGATGATTATGATGTTCATTATAATCAGGATAATCAGGATATAACCATGCTATGAGGTGATTAGATGGCACCAGAGCAGAAGGCAGACGTTTTCCGTGCCCCCAAACTATTATGTTTTTTTGTTTGTTTATCTGCGTTATTCGTAACATATTGTTTTACTCTTTTTGTACATAATGTTGCCGCTACTGTCTATTATGACCGAAAATAACTCATAGACATCAGGACTGCGATTTCTCACCACGGACTAGCAGAATCCTTTTTCTTCTTTCACGACTCTGACGAGCCCGAGGCGGAGGATATACGGCTCCCTCTGGAACAGGCCCAGACCCCAGTGATCTGTGTGAAGAGGAGGCGGAGAAAGAGATGCCGGAGGGCATTCTGAGGAGTCGGAGGCATTGAATAAACCTCCACTTCCATCAATTCTGTTAGCAAACATGCAATCTTTGGACAATAAAATGGATGAGTTACTGAGAAGATTTAACAATCAACGGGGCATTAAAAACTGTAATATTTTATGCTTCACGGAGTCGTGGCTGAACGACAACAATATCAACATACAGCTGGCTGGTTAAACGATGTACCGTCAGGATAGAACAGCGGCGTCTGGTAAGACAAGGGGCGGAGGTCTATGTATTTTTGTAAACAACAGTTGGTGCACGATATCTTAGGAAATCTCGTGCTATTGCTCGCCTGAGGTAGAGTTTCTCATGATAAGCTGCAAACCACACTACCTACCGAGAGAGTTTTCATCTATATTCTTTGTAGCTGTTTTCATACCACCACAGTCAGAGGCTGGCACTAAGATAGCATTGAATGAGCTGTATTCCGTCATAAGCAAACAAGAAAACGTTTCCAGAGTCAGCGCTCCTATTGGCCGGGGACTTTAATGCAGGGAAACTTAAATCAGTTTTACCAAATTTCTATCAACATGTTAAATGTTCAACCACAGGGAAAAGAACTCCGGAAAACCTATACTCCACACACAGAGATGCCTACAAAGCTCTCCTTCACCCTCCATTTGGCAAATCTGACCATAATTCCATCCTCCTGATTCCTGCTGTCCCGCCCTGACCTTAGAGATCCTTATTATTCTCTATGTTTGGTTAGGTCAGGGCAGTGGTGGGCCATCAGGGCCAGCAAGGCCTTCTCTGCTGGCCTAAACATCATCAGAATATAATTTTCCCACATATGTATTAAATGATTCCCCAGAGTAAGAGTTATACTCTTCATTTTATAGCTTTCCTCTTGGTTGCACTGCTTCCAGCCCCAGATTGAAATTTGAAGGGCTGGTCTTTATGTTAGATCTTTTATCCAATCATATTCAGCCATCATGTGTTGCCAGGGGTCTAAAATCTGCCCTCGGGCCTTCAGAATCAACAGTGCGGGCGCTTGTAGCTTAAAGTGAATGGAAATGAAAATTTAGTGTCAACCAATCAGCTTTAGAGTTGGCTATTGTACGCCTGCTGGTTGGCTCCAGTGTTACACAGGAGCCAGCTAGCAGGCGTAGTGCGTGCGCGTCTTTTGATTGGATTACCAATATTGAGAGGCAGGTCCTATGGGCAGGTCTAAGCAGAACCTCAGAACTAGGAAACTGAATTTGATAAACAAATTAATTTGCGTACTACTATGCTGTTTTTTCAACCCACAATGGCGGAAGGAGGAGAAGATATCGATTTGGTCGAGGATATAATTATAACACCATTCTCAAGACTAACTTTTCAAGAAAATTAGACATTGTAAGGAGAGGTCGCCCGACGCCGACGCTACAAAGCCTGTCACAGGCGGGAAAGGGGTTTGTTCGCCACTTTCAAAGTTCCAACTACGAGCGCTATCAATGGCTCACAAGGCTCCGAGAAGCACTGCAAACTGTACTGCTGGGAATGCCTATTATTTGGAAGTGATCGATTTGGTGTTTGGAGCCACACTGGCTTTGCAAACTTGAGTTGTCTAACCAAGGCAGTAACGAGACACCAAAGTACGGCTGGGCACTTACAAGCAATGGTGCTTTTGAAAACATTCTTAATTCACAAAAATGAAGGCCCAAGCGCTACATCAGGGCAAGTCCAAGATCCGAGTGGATCTACAGCTCAACGAACAAGCGCGCAGGGCAACTGAGCTGCACAATGAAAAGGTATTGTACTCTTCCCCTGCAATTCTTTGAATAAAAATGTCAATTTCAAGGTGATGCAACGCCTGGTTATACTGCGTTTCTGTCTAAATGTATAGTGTCTAGAACCATGGCATCATAATGATGGTAATAAGAGGTGGATTAATTCGGGTGGGACTGTGTAGGACCTCACTGAAGCCCCAGGCCCCAGGAACGCCAATGGGTCATTCTTTGTTTTCTGTTTCTTTGTTTTTGGAATAGTGTGGTTCCCAATCAAAGGCAGCTGTCTATCGTTGTCTCTGATTGGAAATAATATTTAGGCAGCCTGTTTTCCACCTGAGTTTGTGGGATCTTGTTTTCTGTTTAGTTACTGTTGCCTGACAGAACTGTGCGCTTTTGTTTTTTGAATTAAAATTATGAACAATTTCCACGCTGCACCCTGGTCTACTCTTTCTACCACCAACGAACCGTTACACCTGCTTACAAGCAAAATTAAAGCAGGAAGCAGGAACCTCTCCTTGATCAAGACAAATGAGATGATTGTGGACTACAGGAAAAAGAGGACCGAGCACGCCCCCAATCGCATCGAAGGGGCTGCAGTGGAGCAGGTTGAGAGCTTAAATTTCCTTGGCGTCCACATCATCAACAAACTAACATGGTCCAAGCCCACCATGATAGTCGTGAAGCGGGCACGACAAAACCTATTACCCCTCAGGAGACTGAAAAGATTTGGCAAGGCCCTAAAAATTGTCAAAGACTCCAGCCACCCTTTTCATAGACTGTTCTCTCTACTACCACACGGCAAGCGGTAACGGAGCTCCAAGTCTAGGTCCAAGAGGCTTCTAAACAGCTTCTACCCCCAAGCCATAAGACTCCTGAACATCTAGTCAAATGGCTACCCAGACTATTTGCATTGCCCCCCTGTCTACACACCACTGCCACTCTCTGTTGTCATCTATGCATAGTCACGATCATTAACTCTACCTACATGTACATACTACCTCAACTAACCAGTTGACTCTGTTCCGGCACCCTGTATATATTGTCATTTTTTACTGCTGCTCTTACTTGTTACTTTTATCTCTTATTATTATCCGTATTTTTGGTTAAGGGCACATAAGTAAGCATTTCACTGTAAGGTCTACCTACACCTGTTGTATTCGACCCATGTGACTAATAACATTTGATTTGATTAGCATTCCTTAACCTTTAACAGCTATCCCCCTACTTTTTTCAATTTCCGCCTGAAGACATATCCCAAATCTAACTGCCTGTAGCTCAGGCCCAGAACCAAGGTTATGCATATTCTTGGTTTCATTTGAAAGAAAACACTCTGGAGTTTGTGTAAATGTGAATTGAATGTAGGAGAATATAACACAATAGATCTGGTTTAGATAATACAATGAAAAAAACCTTATGTTTTTTTATTGTTGTATCATCGTCTTTAAAATGAACACGACAAAAAAAACATTCAGATAGGATGATGGGGACAATTTCAGTGAAAAACATAAGAGGGCAACAGTACTTGTGCAAAGTTTCAGAATGATAAATGAGTGTGCTCCATGACATTTATCATAAAGTCAACCAGGTGTCCCACACAAGTAGCCCAAATGTACCCAAGTGGCCGAATTGGTGAAGTTATACATTTTAAATGGAATAACTACGTACAGTGCCTTGCGAAAGTATTCGGCCCCCTTGAACTTTGCGACCTTTTGCCACATTTCAGGCTTCAAACATAAAGATATAAAACTGTATTTTTTTGTGAAGAATCAACAACAAGTGGGACACAATCATGAAGTGGAACGACATTTATTGGATATTTCAAACTTTTTTTTTAACAAATCAAAAACTGAAAAAAAGTCTCTGTATAAATGCACCTGCACTGTGATAGTCTCAGAGGTCCGTTAAAAGCGCAGAGAGCATCATGAAGAACAAGGAACACACCAGGCAGGTCCGAGATACTGTTGTGAAGAAGTTTAAAGCCGGATTTGGATACAAAAAGATTTCCCAAGCTTTAAACATCCCAAGGAGCACTGTGAAAGCGATTAATATTGAAATGGAAGGAGTATCAGACCACTGCAAATCTACCAAGACCTGGCCGTCCCTCTAAACTTTCAGCTCATACAAGGAGAAGACTGATCAGAGATGCAGCCAAGAGGCCCATGATCACTCTGGATGAACTGCAGAGATCTACAGCTGAGGTGGGAGACTCTGTCCATAGGACAAATCTGGCCTTTATGGAAGAGTGGCAAGAAGAAAGCCATTTCTTAAAGATATCCATAAAAAGTGTCGTTTAAGGTTTGCCACAAGCCACCTGGGAGACACACCAAACATGTGGAAGAAGGTGCTCTGGTCAGATGAAACCAAAATTGAACTTTTTGGCAACAATGCAAAACGTTATGTTTGGCGTAAAAGCAACACAGCTGAACACACCATCCCCACTGTCAAACATGGTGGTGGCAGCATCATGGTTTGGGCCTGCTTTTCTTCAGCAGGGACAGGGAAGATGGTTAAAATTGATGGGAAGATGGATGGAGCCAAATACAGGACCATTCTGGAAGAAAACCTGATGGAGTCTGCAAAAGACCTGAGACTGGGACGGAGATTTGTCTTCCAACAAGACAATGATCCAAAACATAAAGCAAAATCTACAATGGAATGGTTCAAAAATAAACATATCCAGGTGTTAGAATGGCCAAGTCAAAGTCCAGACCTGAATCCAATCGAGAATCTGTGGAAAGAACTGAAAACTGCTGTTCACAAGTGCTCTCCATCCAACCTCACTGAGCTCGAGCTGTTTTGCAAGGAGGAATGGGAAAAAAATGTCAGTCTCTCGATGTGCAAAACTGATAGAGACATACCCCAAGCGACTTACAGCTGTAATCGCAGCATAAGGTGACGCTACAAAGTATTAACTTAAGGGGGCTGAATAATTTTGCACGCCCAATTTTTCAGTTTTTGATTTGTTAAAAAAGTTTGAAATATCCAATAAATGTCGTTCCACTTCATGATTGTGTCCCACTTGTTGTTGATTCTTCACAAAAAAATACAGTTTTATATCTTTATGTTTGAAGCCTGAAATGTGGCAAAAGGTCGCAAAGTTCAAGGGGGCCGAATACTTTCGCAAGGCACTGTAGTTATGCTAGGTGAGGTCACCGCATGTGTGGGAGCTGGGACAAAAGAGGTATCTGAGGCATGTTGAGTGGGACTACGGGTTCTGCAGTAAAATAAAACAATGATAACTAAACAACAGTACACAAGGCATATTGACATTAGAGAGAGACATAAAGCAAGGCATAAGGCAATCACAAGTGTTGATTGGGAGAGCTAGCTAAGACAACAACGGGTAAGACAACAACAGCTAATCCACTAAGACAACAATAACAGTTAACATGGCGATGAATGGGCAGAGAGGATCAGTTACACACAGGGCCTGAGTTCGAGGCTGGTTTTGACAGATAAACAAAATAAACAAAATGGAGTACCGTGATTAATGAACAGTCCAGCAGGCATCAGCTATGTAGCCAAGTGATCAAGGTCCAGTGAACAGCAATAGATGGAACAGGGGAGCCGTTAGGTAGTTGTTACTACGCTAGTAAGCGGGAGACACGGCGCTCATAAAGTTAGCAAGCCGGGGCTAACAGAAGCGTCTTCACCGTCATCCGTCAAATGTGATCATTTAGCAGCGCTGCCCCCTCAATAGTCTGAGCCTGCCTGGCAGGATTGGTCCAACAAAGCTAAAGCCCCCAGATGGGTGCGCATAATATATCAGGAATTTCTCAAATATGCTAATGACAACCTTGATGACCTTGTACCTAGCCTCACAAGTCCTCAACTGGCAGCTTTATTAAATAGTACCCCCAAAACACCAGTCTCAACGTCAACAGTGAAGAGGTGACTCCGGGATCCTCTGTCCAGTGTTTATGTTCTTTTGCCCATCTTAATATTTTATTTTTATTGGCCAGTCTGAGATATGGCTTTTTCTTTGCAACTCTGCCTAGAAGGCCAGCATCCCGAAGTCGCCTCTTCACTGTTGACGTTGAGACTGGTGTTTTGCGGATACTATTTAATGAAGCTGCCAGTTGAGGACTTGTGAGGCATCTGTTCTCAAACTAGACACTCTAATGTACTTGTCCTCTTGCTCAGTTGTGCACCGGAGGCTCCCACTCCTCTTTATATTCTGGTTAGGGCCAGTTTGCTCTGTTCTGTGAAGGGAGAAGAACACAGCGTTGTACGAGATCTTCAGTTTCTTGGCAATTTCTCTCATGGTACGTAACATTATATAAGGTAGCATTGTTTAAAGTGGCTAGTGATATATTTACATCATTTCCCATCAATTCCCATTATTAAAGTGGCTGGAGTTGAGTCAGTGTCAGTGTCAGTGTGTTGGCAGCAGCCACTCAATGTTAGTGGTGGCTGTTTAACAGTCTGATGGCCTTGAGATAGAAGCTGTTTTTCAGTCTCTCGGTCCCAGCTTTGATGCACCTGTACTGACCTTGCCTTCTGGATGATAGCGGGGTGAACAGGCAGTGGCTCGGGTGGTTGATGTCCTTGATGATCTTTATGGCCTTCCTGTAACATCGGGTGGTGTAGGTGTCCTGGAGGGCGGGTAGTTTGCCCCCGGTGATGCGTTGTGCAGACCTCACTACCCTCTGGAGAGCCTTACGGTTGTGGGCGGAGCAGTTGCCGTACCAGGCGGTGATACAGCCCGCCAGGATGCTCTCGATTGTGCATCTGTAGAAGTTTGTGAGTGCTTTTGGTGACAAACCGAATTTCTTCAGCCTCCTGAGGTTGAAGAGGCGCTGCTGCGCCTTCTTCACGATGCTGTCTGTGTGAGTGGACCAATTCAGTTTGTCTGTGATGTGTATGCCGAGGAACTTAAAACTTGCTACCCTCTCCACTACTGTTCCATCGATGTGGATAGGGGGGTGTTCCCTCTGCTGTTTCCTGAAGTCATGGGTGAACAGGGAGTACAGGATGGGACTGAGCACACACCCCTGAGGGTGCCATCACCATCGGCATATCTATTTATTGTGGCCATCGAAATGTTAGCTATTCAAATCAGATCCAACAATAATATCAAGGGCCTAGAAATTTGGGGCTTAAAAACAAAGGTGTCATTACGCTGATGATTCATGTTTTCTCTTTAGTCCACAATTTGTATCCCTCCACAGCTTAAAAGATGATCTAGATACTTTTTCTAACTTCTCTGGACTAGAATCAAATTATCATAAGTGTATACTATACATATTGGATAAATAAAAAATACAACATAAGATGGTCTGACGGTGAAGTGGACATACTCGGTATTCATATCCCAAAAAAACAAAATTAACTCATTACAATACATTTTTATAGAAAGTTAGCAAAAATAGATCCAAATCAAATCAAATCTAATTTTATTTGTCACATACACATGGTTAGCAGATGTTAATGCGAGTGTAGCGAAATGCTTGTGCTTCTAGTTCCGACAATGCAGTAATAACCAACGAGTAATCTAACCTAACAATTCCACAACTACTACCTGATAACACAAGTGTAAAGGGATAAAGAATATGTACATAAAGATATATGAATGAGTGATGGTACAGAACGGCATAGGCAAGATGTAGTAGATGGTATCGAGTACAGTATATACATATGAGATGAGTAATGTAGGGTATGTATCTTGTTACCGTGGAAAGGAAAGTACCTGTCTATTTGTGGAAAAATCCCCCTGGTTAACTTATTAGTCATATACCAGTTTACCTATTTTCTTATGGCCTTGCCGACACTTAGCAACTTGTTTTTAAATTAAATGAGCTAAATATATTCCATTTCATTTGGAACAGCAGGCCAGACAAAATTAAACAGGCCTATTTATATAATGAATATGAATTCCGATGGCAGAAAGTATACAATATTAAAACATTAGACCTCTCACTAAAGGCTTCAGTCATTCAAACGTTATGCTTAAATCTGAACTGGTTCTCTAGCAGATTAGTAAGAAAGTCTCACCCCATATTCAATAATGGCCTTTTTCCCTTTATTCAGATTACAAACTCACTTTCCCTTATTTGAAAATGAAATAATCTCAATAATATCGCTATTTTTAAAGCAAGCCGTATAAAGTTGATTGCAATTTCACTTTAACCCACCAGAAAAGACACAACAACAAATATTATGGTTCAACTCAAATATACTAATTGATTAAAAAAAACAATATTTTCAAAATATAAAAAATATGTAATAATAGGTATTGTTTGTAAATTATATCATAAATAGGACTGGTGGAGTTATGGCACACATGCAGCTAACAAAAATGTATGGAAATATCTTCTCGACTCAAAATTACAACCAACTAAATGCAGCATTACTGCAAAAATGGAAGAGGCAAGTGGAAGGGGGAGAAAGTAAGGAACTTTTCTGTTGACCCTGCATTAAAGACCAAAATTGGTTAAAGAAAATTGTGATAAATGAAAAAGTATACCAGTTTCATTTAAGGACCAAAAAATGGACACCTGTGCCATATAGATTGCAAAACAGTTGGGAAGAGACTTTCGATGTACTGATTCCATGGCACATGGTTTATGAACTGATACAGAAAACAGGGCTGAATTCAAAACGTAGAGTTTTTCAATTTAAATGATTATACAAAATTCTTGCAACCAATGGAATGTTATATATGTGGGGGATACAACCATCCCAGCTCTGCAGATTTGGCTGCGTAGAGACAGAATCATTAGATCATTTGTTTTGGTACTGTCCATATGTAGCTTGTTTTTGGTCGCAGGTTCAGGAGCTAACTCTGCAAATAGCACTGCTGGGTGATTTAAAAAGTCTAAGTCAATCGATTAATAATATAATTACATTATTTGCAACATTTTTTAGCTTTAACGTACAATAAGAATCAATAAAAATATAAAGGTTCCGACTTTTTGTTGAACATCACAGCACAGTTGAAAACTGGATGGTGTTCAGAGCTAGATGGGAGGGGTTGAGTGGAGCTGAAAGATGGGACTAAAAACAAACAAAATATAACTATTGTAAGCTATACTGTGTCCGTAAAATGTATATAGTATGTATAAGCTGGAAGTAGAAGCCTAAGAGTTGTTGTCCATTAGTTTACTCCAATTAGTGGAGAGATGGTAGGGTCAAGGGGAAAAAGATCCAGAGCGCTATGGAGCAGGTTTTCATCAAGGATCTCTCTGTACTTTGCTCCATTCATCTTTCCCTCGATTCTGACTGGTCTCCCAGTCTCTGCCGCTGAAAAATATCACCACAGCATGATGTTGCCACCTCCTTGCTTCACCGTAGGGATGGTGCCAGGTTTCCTCCAGACATGACGCTTGGCATTCAGGCCAAATAGTTCAATCTTGGTTTCTTGGTTTCAGACTGGTGTGAAGGTTCACCTTCCAACAAGACAACGATCCTAAGCAAAGAGTGTGCAAAGCTGTCATCAAAGTATCTCAAATCTCAAATATATTTAGATTTGTTTAATACTTTTTTGGTTACTACATGATTCCATATGTATTATTTCATAGTTTTGATGTCTTCACTATTATTCTACAATGTAGAAAATAGTAAAAAATAAAGCAAAACCCTGGCATGAGCAGGTGTGTCCAAACTTAACTGGTGCTGTGTATATATATATATATATATATATATATATAAGTGCATCAACGGCATCGTCCCCACAGTGACCATACATTCATATCCCAACCAGAAGCCATGGATTGTAGGCCACATCCTCACTGAGCTAAAGGCTAGAGCTGCCACTTTCAAGGAGAGTAACACTATTCGGACGCTTATAAGAAATTCCGTTACACCCTCTGACTAACAATCAACAGGCAAAGCGTCAATACATGACTAATATCAAATTCTACTACACCGGCTCTGACCCTTTTCAGATGTGGCCTTGCAAACTATAACGGATTCCAAAGGGAAACCCAGACGTGAGCTGCCCAGTGACACAAGCCATCAGACAAGCTAAATTCCATTTATGCTCACTTCGAGGCAAGCAACACTGAACCATGCATGAGAGCACCAGCTGTTCCAGACGACTTTGTGATTATGATCGCCGTAGCCGATCTGAGTAAGAACTTTAAACAAGTTAACATTCACAAGGCCACAGGGCCTGATGGATTACAGGGATGCACACTCACATCTGTAGCCATGAAATTTTTTGAAAGTCTAGTCATGGCTCATATCAACACCATCATCCCAGATACCCTGGACCCACTCCAATTCGCATACCGCCACAACAGATCCACAGATGACACCATTTCTATTGCACTCCACACTGCCCTTTCCCACATGGACAAAAGGAACACCTACGTGAGAATGCTGTTAATTTATTACAGCTTTGCGTTCAACACCATAGTGCCCTTCAAGGACCCTGGGACTGAACACCTCTCTCTGCAACTGGATCCTGGACTTCCTGACGGGTTGCCTCCAGGTGGTGAGGGTAGGCAAAAACATATCCGTCATGTTGACCCTCAACACGGGGGCTCCTCAGGGGTGAGTGCTAGACTCCAACACTATCATTAAGTTTGCCAACAACACGTAGGTGGTAGGCCTGATCACCGACGACGATGACGACGAGCCCCTTTATCCACATTATAGCAGGGGGTGTAAAGCCATAACACATGTGTTTTCCCAGCAGCAGACTATGATGTGTGCTGCCAGATGTTGCATTTATGTTACAGTTCAATAGGATTCGGAATGTTTTAGCCCTAGTGGTCAGGTGTATACAGTACACTGCTCATAGACAGGCCAAAGCTGGCATTCTCTGCTGCTTTGGGTAAAGACGTGGAACCCTACAATACTGACACCACTGTGGTCTACCCCAATTTCAGGTACTGCTCACACACCAATCTACATATAATATACACGTGTCCACAGGGGCCAGCTATAATCAGTGTGTCCAACATTACTAACAGGCTGCTGCATTGTCTGTGAGAGACAGACAGTGTTGATGTCTCCATGTTTTTTTTTCTGATGCAGTTGTCTTCACAGCACCAGTGAGAGAAGTATACTACCTCAGATTCAGTGCCAAGGACAAGCGCTCATCACAGTACAAGGACTTACGTTTGTTCAAGAATGACCTGGGTATAATGTGGTACAATAGTCACGGACACAGAGTGAATGTATCCAATGGAGTGACTCCAGAGCTGGAAGAGGGACACTTGGTCTGCATGCGCCTCCCCTCTGACCACAGGCTCCTTGATTATCGCAATAATCACAACATAGTTAAATAAAGGTGAAATAAATCAAATAAAAAATTCAGCGGTGTCCTGCTCTTCCGTATGTGAGGGAACACCACAAACACTGTGTTGAGCCAAAATGATATCTAGACATGGGTAGTCTGAGCTCCAATTAATACATTTGCAAACATTTCTAAAAACCTGTTTTTGGTTTTGTCATTATGCGGTATTGTGTGTAGATTGATGAGGGGAAAAAACAATTTAATACATTTTAGAATAAGTCTGTAACGTAACAAAATGTGGAAAAAGTCAAGGGGTCTGAATACTTTCCGAATGCATTTTATGTAAGGGGAACACCAGTAAACGCTGTGTTGAGCCAAAATGATATCTAGACATGGGTATTCTGAGCTCCAATTGTTCCTGTATTAAATATACATAATACAAATAAACAATTATTATGACTAGTGTTATGTATTATTTACTGTCAGTTTTGCATCTTATTGCTGAACATATCCTTGCTGTTAGCTGTTTTCCTTCATATCTGTTCCCTTCTTACTCAAAACATATCATATATGTTCCCTTCTTACTCAAAACATATCATATCTGTTCCCTTCTTACTCAAAACATATCATATCTGTTCCCTTCTTACTCAAAACATATCATATCTGTTCCATTCTTACTCAAAACATATCATATCTGTTCCATTCTTACTCAAAACATATCATATCTGTTCCCTTCTTACTCAAAACATATCATATCTGTTCCATTCTTACTCAAAACATATCATATATGTTCTCTTCTTACTCAAAACATATCATATCTGTTCCCTTCTTACTCAAAACATATCATATATGTTCTCTTCTTACTCAAAACATATCATATCTGTTCCATTCTTACTCAAAACATATCATATATGTTCTCTTCTTACTCAAAACATATCATATCTGTTCTCTTCTTACTCAAAACATATCATATCTGTTCCATTCTTACTCAAAACATATCATATATGTTCTCTTCTTACTCAAAACATATCATATCTGTGCCCTTTTTACTCAAAACATATCATATATGTTCTCTTCTTACTCAAAACATATCATATCTGTTCCCTTCTTACTCAAAACATATCATATATGTTCCCTTACTCAAAACATATATCTGTTCCCTTCTTACTCAAAACATATCATATCTGTTCCCTTCTTACTCAAAACATATCATATATGTTCCCTTCTTACTCAAAACATATCATATCTGTTCCCTTCTTACTCAAAACATATCATATCTGTTCCATTCTTACTCAAAACATATCATATCTGTTCCCTTCTTACTCAAAACATATATCTGTTCCCTTCTTACTCAAAACATATCATATCTGTTCCATTCTTACTCAAAACATATATCTGTTCCCTTCTTACTCAAAACATATCATATCTGTTCCCTTCTTACTCAAAACATATATCTGTTCCCTTCTTACTCAAAACATATCATATCTGTTCCATTCTTACTCAAAACATATATCTGTTCCCTTCTTACTCAAAACATATCATATCTGTTCCATTCTTACTCAAAACATATATATGTTCCCTTCTTACTCAAAACATATCATATATGTTCCATTCTTACTCAAAACATATCATATCTGTTCCCTTCTTACTCAAAACATATCATATCTGTTCCATTCTTACTCAAAACATATCATATCTGTTCCCTTCTTACTCAAAACATATCATATCTGTTCCATTCTTACTCAAAACATATCATATCTGTTCCCTTCTTACTCAAAACATATCATATCTGTTCCATTCTTACTCAAAACATATCATATCTGTTCCCTTCTTACTCAAAACATATCATATCTGTTCCATTCTTACTCAAAACATATCATATATGTTCCCTTCTTACTCAAAACATATCATATCTGTTCCCTTCTTACTCAAAACATATCATATATGTTCCCTTCTTACTCAAAACATATCATATCTGTTCCCTTCTTACTCAAAACATATCATATCTGTTCCCTTCTTACTCAAAACATATCATATCTGTTCCATTCTTACTCAAAACATATCATATATGTTCTCTTCTTACTCAAAACATATAATATCTGTTCCCTTCTTACTCAAAACATATCATATCTGTTCCCTTCTTACTCAAAACATATCATATCTGTTCCATTCTTACTCAAAACATATCATATATGTTCTCTTCTTACTCAAAACATATAATATCTGTTCCCTTCTTACTCAAAACATATCATATCTGTTCCCTTCTTACTCAAAACATATCATATATGTTCCCTTCTTACTCAAAACATATCATATCTGTTCCATTCTTACTCAAAACATATCATATCTGTTCCCTTCTTACTCAAAACATATCATATCTGTTTTGAGTAAGAAGGGAAGGTGGGGTTGGAAGGGGTTTTGAAATTGTATTTTTATATTGCATTACATCAATCTCCAACTATCCCTGAGAAATCAACATATTATATTTGCATGCATACACAGTATATTACTGTACCATATATTTGCATGCATACACAGTATATTACTGTACCATATATTTGCATGCATACACAGTATATTACTGTACCATATATTTGCATGCATACACAGTATATTACTGTACCATATGTTTGCATGCATACACAGTATATTACTGTACCATATATTTGCATGCATACACAGTATATTACTGTACCATATGTTTGTATTTTTGGACTATTTTATGCAACAAAAAAACAAGTCATATCATAATTGAAAACAACTGTCAATATCTTCAATGAACTGAATTTAAATGAATTTTCCTTGAACTGTGTTGAAATGGAATTGCCCCAAACCGATCTACTGTGGATTGAATTGTGTGGAAGTGTTTTACTACTACCTGCTGGTGTACTATGGTATTGTCATAACGTACCCCCATCAACGTGTTGACCTCCACCTTTGCATATGAATCCCTGATCACAGTCAATATCAAGGACTAGTAAATATGTATGGAACTCAGAGATGCAAAGCAGACTTCTTATTCTGCTATGCATAATGCAAAGAACGAACATCTTCCAAATAATTGATTCTCAGGAGAAAGGGCCTCACGATCCTTCCATTGCCATTTTGTACCTTTTCACTAAAGGTGCATCTTCCATATTTTATAGTGAGTGGATCAATGTATCACTGAATTACCACGATATCCAGGCTCCAATAGGTGTGGAGACTGCATTACCATGACATCCAGGCTCCAATAGGTGTGGATACTGTATATAACCCAACAGACTCTAATAGGTGTGGATACTGTATATAACCCAACAGACTCTAATAGGTGTGGATACTGTATATAACCCAACAGACTCTAATAGGTGTGGATACTGTATATAACCCAACATACTCTAATAGGTGTGGATACTGTATATAACCCAACATACTCTAATAGGTGTGGATACTGTTTATAACCCAACAGACTCTAATAGGTGTGGATACTGTATAAAACCCAACGGCATTGATGGAGTTAAGATACATTGAAGCCAATCTTGCAGCACTCATATTAAGCCTACATGGCCTTGCAATTGCCTAGCAACAAAGATGTGGAACAAAGAATTTGTGAGCGAGAAGTGGATGTTTGACTCACTTATTTCTATAAGGCTACATTCGATTAGACTGAAGTTACTTCATACAACCTGTTAATGTATTTTACGTTATTTCTTGGTTCACTTCTACCTAGAATTGAATCATAGCCAAAATGTACGGCATTATCTCTTCGTATAACCCAATGGCTGGGTCATTTTAACAATGTGGTAAATGAATAATGGATACCATCCTCAAAATGATAAGCAAGACAGACCACATTTCATGGTCTCGTGGTCTGGATGTGGACCGTGGGCTGCCATTTGATTATCACCGATGTAGACTGTATTAGTTGGCTTGCAGGAGAGCTCCTCGGGCATCCCGAGTGGTGCAGTGGTCTAGGCACTGGGTTCACTGGGTTCGATCCCGGGCTGTGTCATAGCCGGTCGCAACCAGGAGACCCATGAGGCGGCGTATAAATGGCCCAGCGTTGTCTGGGTTAGGGGAGGGTTTGATGTCCTTGTCCTATCATGCTCTACCCCTGTGGCTGGCCGGTTGCATGCACGCTGAGGTCTCCAGGTGTACGGTGTTTCCTCTGACACATTGGTGCGGCTGGCTTCCAGGTTAAGAGAGCAGTGTCTCAAGAAGCAGTCCGGCTTGGCAGGGTCGTGTTTCAGAGGATGCATGGCTCTTGACCTTCGCCTCTCCTGAGTCTGTACGGGAGTTGCAGCAATGGGACAAGACTGTACCTACCAATTGGGGAGAAAAAGGAGTGCACCTCAGTACCCTGGATTCTATATGCTAGAAAATACAATTATGATATCAAATATACTAGATCCATTTTTGTCACTTGTCTCTAGTACACAACACTTTTTGTTTTTCACTATTAGTAAGCATTCTGGATCTATAGGTTTAAACCAGGGTTCTATAGACTAGCAGAATACATGACTTAAGAAATTATGTTTACCACCTGCAGTGTTTGCATACCTGCTCCTTTAAAGAAGGTATAGGGAAAGCTTGAAACTTCTTTTGGTTTTAGCATTCATCGACATAACATTACCTCGGTAGTTATAGTGCGATAGAAATGTTGACCCAACATATGCAGAGTTGACCGTGAATGCCGTCTCTGCTAACGCGGGACTGTTTCCGTTACATTTCAATCACTCTGTAATGCTGATACGAATTGAATTATACTTTTTTTTTCTATAGTAGTGCAGACTTGGAATATGAACACATGGTAAAGAATTTGAACCTAAGAGGTGTGTGTGTGTGGGTGCATTACTCCTGTCTCTGTGGTCCTCTATCTAGGAACGTGGTCAACTCTAAGGAAAACAAATGCAAAACGGGCTGTTAATATGAAACGCTACTACACTAATTTAACTATATTTCTGATAAAAGACCACAAGCTAGACATTTCAGTAATGTTGTCTTTATTTCAATATTATACTTCATTCTAAAATTTATTTTCACATGAAGTTATGCCTCAAAACAAAAGATGTGTTTTAGAAGGAAAATGTGGCTCACAAAATAAAGGCATTCTTTCTTATAATCTTCCAATGAACAACACCAGAATCATCTCCATGGTAACAATCAACAGATATTGAATTAGCGAAAGGATCCTCTCTAAATGCTTGACTTCATCTAATGCTGAAAAAGTATATATATAATAATTAATGTTCTGTTCATACATATACTCCTGAGATTCAGAGAGAGGGCAAGAAAAGTCACTCAATATGTTGAACTTTTCCCAGATTTAAAGAGGAAAGCAAAAAACAATAGGCTACTTAAATACGTTACTATCTTTATGTATGTTTATTCTATACCTCCTATATCTTTGGGTTATTCATTTTGTATTAATGAATTGTCAATAAATGCCCTAGAGAAATAAATTAATCAAATGTTTTTGTCATTTCGCTGGAGCTCTTATCTAGAGCAACTTAGAATAATGAGTGCATACATTTTCATACTTTCCTGTACTGGTCCCCTATGGAAATCAAACCCACAACCCTGGTGTTGCAAACACAAGGCTCTATCAACTGAGCAACATGGGAATACAATTGCATCCTACAGTATTGTATGATGGAAAACCGGTGCAAACCTCACAGCTCTAAAGTACAATGGGAGCCATGAAGCAATGCTGTGGGAGACAACTGCAAACGGCCGAACGTCTGTACAAGTTTGCTGTTGTGCATTTTCATTTTCATCTTTATACTATCTTCCATTTGTATTCTGTAACTCTGGGTGTGGCTGGATGGCTGATGATGAAGATAGATGATATACGCATCATAGAACGAGACAAGTGTTTCTGTATATTTATTCTGTGTACAACAACGGACAGTTACAGGCAATGACACACTTGTTTAGCGATTGAAAACTTTGGTGATGCATAACAGCTTGTAAATACCTGAACATTTTGTATTTTTATATTGCTCTGAAATTAGTCATGATGCTTTATTTTACAATGTCGAGCGGCGGAACGACAGTTTTGACACAAGCGTACATAAAGTTGAAGTTGTAAGTTTACATACACTTAGGTTGGAGTTATTAAAATTTGTTTTTCAACCACTCCACACATCTACTTCGTGCATGACACAAGTAATTTATCCAACAATTGTTTACAGACAGATTATTTCACTGTATCACAATTCCAGTGGGTCAGAAGTTTCCATAAACTAAGTTGACTGTGCCTTTAAACAGCTTGGAAAAATCCAGAAAATTATGTCATGGCTTTAGAAGCTTCTGGTAGGCTAATTGACATCATTTGAGTCAATTGGAGGTGTACCTGTGGATGTATTTCAAGGCCTACCTTCAAACTCAGTGCCTCTTTGCTTGACATCATGGAAAAATCTAAGGAAATCAGCCAAGACTTCAGAAAGAAAATGGTAGACCTCCACAAGTCTGTTTCATCCTTGGGAGCAATATCCAAACGCCTGAAGGTACCACGTACGTCTGTACAAACAATAGTACGCAAGTATAAACATTATGGGACCACACAGCTGTCATACCGCTCAGGAAGGAGACACGTCCTGTCTCCTAGAGATGAACGTACTTTGGTGCGAAAAGTGCAAATCAATCCCAGAACAACAGCAATGGACCTTGTGAAGATGCTGGAGGAAACAGGTACTAAAGTATCTATATCCACAGTAAAATGAGTCCTATATCGACATAACCTGAAGGGCCGCTCAGCAAGGAAGAAGCCACTGCTCCAAAACTGCCATAAAAAGCCAGACTACAGTTTGCAACTGCACATGGGGACAAAGATGGTACTTTTTGGAGAAATGTCCTCTGGTCTGATGAAACAAAAATATAACTGTTTGGCCATTATGACCATTGTTATTTTTGGAGGAAAAAGGGGGAGGCTTGCAAGCCGAAGAACACCATCCCAACCGTAAAGCACAGGGGTGGCAGCATCATGTTGTGGGGGTGCTCTGCTGCAGGAGGGTCTGGTGCACTTCACAAAATAGATGGTTACATGAGGAATGAAAATTACGTGGTTATGTTGAAGCTACATCTCAAGACATCAGTCAGGAAGTTAAAGCTTGGCTGCAAATGGGTCTTCCAAATGGACAATGACTCCAAGCATATTTCCAAAGCTGTGGCAATTTGGCTTAAGGACAACAAAGTCAAGGTATTGGAGTTGCCATCACAAAGCCCTGACCTCAATCCCGTAGAAGATTTGTGGGCAGAACTGAAAAAGCGTGTGCAAGCAAGGAGGCCTAAAAACCTGACTCAGTTACACCAGCTCTGTCAGGAGGAATGGGCCAAAATTCACCCAACTTATTGTGGGAAGCTTGTGGAAGGCTACCCGAAATGTTTGACCCAAGTTAAACAATTTAAAGGCTACCAAATGCTGATTTAGTGTACGTAAACTTCCAACCCACTGGGAATGTGATGAAAGAAATAAAAGCTGAAATAAATAATTTTCTCTACTGTTATTCTGACATTCCACATTCTTAAAATAAAGTGGTGATCCTAACTGACCTAAGACAGGGAATTTTTACTGTGATTAAATGTCAGGAATTGTGAAAAACTGAGTTTAAATGTATTTGGCTACGGTGTATGTTAACTTCTGACTTCAACTGTACACACTCAAAGAGGAACCTGACAAATAACTTTCGACGAATAGCAAGAAAAGTAGGACAGCTATACTGTACATACAAAAAGGATTGTAGCGGTGACTTCGCGATCATGTCACCTCCAAAATGTATTTCCAGACGTGAGATGCTCTAGAGCTGGTACTGTTTATTACACTGTCAACACCGACCCATAACCCGCTTTTCTGTAGAGCTGGTACTGTTTATTACACTGTCAACACCGACCCATAACCCTCTTTCTCTAGATCTGGTACTGTTTATTACACTGTCAACAACGACCCATAACCCTCTTTTCTGTAGATCTGGTACTGTTTATTACACTGTCAATACCGACCATAACCCTCTTTTCTCTTAGCTTTATATACACAATGGTAAACTAGGAAATATGCAGTGAGTACTTCGATCATCACTCACCCTCGTGGGTATAAAAGACCATTCCAAAACTCATACCCCCCCCCCCCCTCCCCCCACTGTCCCCTTAAAAAAAATCTGGGGATTGAAGTCTGTCCTCAGTTGTCTCAACTCTACTGGGGATTGAGATTTTGGATGAAGCGAAACAAGTGTCCATCTGTCAGGTAGATTGTCTGTTTGTCCAACTGTTGAAGAGGGATCCTCCAAGTCCCAAAGCAGATGACTCTGTCTTCTGCCCACCATCACCAAAGCAATCTGTCCTCTTTCTGTGTAACATGACTGGTAACATCAGTGACCTCATTTCCTCCTCCGCTCACTCAATGTCTGTGACATCACTTCCTGTCCATGATGTCACTTCCTTGGCTAAATGAAGGTTGGTGTCCAGAGCTGAGGGTCATGTCTTAAAAACAGCTTTCTTCCCTTGTCTCCTCTCCCTCGCAACCGCTAACTTAAAGTTACCTTTAGAACCTAAATAGCCAACTGCTAACCTAAAGATACCTTTAGAACCAAATGATGGAACAATGGAAACCAGCACCTTGCACCGTCAGCAGTTCAAGAGGAAAGGGAAACAAAGAAAGGAAGCCATTTTGGGGCATAAGGTCCTGGTGTCCATTTCAACAGTCAGGAACAACAGAATGGAAGGACAATGGGAAGGGAGGCCATCTTGAGAGCCAGTATCACTGGTCCTAGTCCTGGCTTTTACTGCCCGTTGGTCTCTAGCATTAATGTGGGAGTGGATGGGGTGGAGGAAGGAGAGGCGACCGACCCCTTCTCCCCCCCGGGGCTGGCAGTGGTTGGGACGCTCTCGGGGGCCTTGGCTCCTGCGGTAACAGCGGCCCTGGCAGCTGTGATGGCGGACACGGGCTTGGGCTGGGTCTGCAGGCCGGGGCTGCAGATGAGGTGGTGGCGCTCCCAGTCCTTGTGCTGGCAGAAGGAGCCGCAGTAGCGCGCCGCATTGCAGCCGCTGCACGTCTCGCTGGCCTTGCGACCACAGTTCCAGCAACACTGAGGGGGAGAGAGAGAGGGAGAGTTTAGTAGAACTAAATAATATACTATGGCTATGCACGTCTGTGTATGTGTAGTGTAAACTACGTGCAGGGGGAGAGAGTTCACTAATAGGAGGAGAGGTGTGTGTGTGTGGCAGGGACATAGTTAAGTTTACTTATAGGAGGAGAGGTGTGTGTGGGGGACATGGACAGAGTTAAGTTCCCTAATAGGAGGAGATGTGTGTGTGTGGGGGGGACAGGGACAGAGTTAAGTTCACTAATAGGAGGAGAGGTGTGTGTGGGGGACAGGGACAGAGTTAAGTTCACTAATAGGAGGAGAGGTGTGTGTGGGGGACAGGGACAGAGTTAAGTTCACTAATAGGAGGAGAGGTGTGTGTGTGGGGGACAGGGACAGAGTTAAGTTCACTAATAGGGGGAGATGTGTGTGTGGGGGACAGGGACAGAGTTAAGTTTACTAATAGGAGGAGAGGTGTGTGTGTGTGGGGGGGACAGGGACAGAGTTAAGTTTACTTATAGGAGGAGATGTGTGTGTGGGGGACAGGGACAGAGTTAAGTTTACTTATAGGAGGAGATGTGTGTGTGTGTGGGGAACAGGGACAGAGTTAAGTTCACTAATAGGAGGAGAGGTGTGTGTGGGGGGGACAGGGACATAGTTAAGTTCACTAATAGGAGGAGAGGTGTGTGTGGGGGACAGGGACAGAGTTAAGTTCACTAATAGGAGGAGAGGTGTGTGTGGGGGACAGGGACAGAGTTAAGTTCACTAATAGGGGGAGATGTGTGTGTGGGGGACATGGACAGAGTTAAGTTTACTTATAGGAGGAGATGTGTGTGTGTGTGGGGGGGACAGGGACAGAGTTAAGTTCACTAATAGGAGGAGAGGTGTGTGTGGGGGACAGGGACAGAGTTAAGTTCCCTAATAGGAGGAGAGGTGTGTGTGGGGGACAGGGACAGAGTTAAGTTCACTAATAGGAGGAGAGGTGTGTGTGGGGGACAGGGACAGAGTTAAGTTCCCTAATAGGAGGAGAGGTGTGTGTGGGGGACAGGGACAGAGTTAAGTTCACTAATAGGAGGAGAGGTGTGTGTGGGGGACAGGGACAGAGTTAAGTTCACTGGGGGAGTGGTAGGTAAATACCACAGTAGTGTCTACATGTCCTGCAGATTTTACTCTTACTCACTTCACAGTATGTGTGTATACAGCGATGTACCTATCTACTAACATATCCTCCATACCTCGCTTGAGTCCTCCTGCTCATTGATGACCTGGATGGCGTCCTCCGTGGCCTTCCTCTTGGCCTCGGACAGTGTCTTCTCCATCTTGGCCCGCTCGGACGTGATCATCTCAAAGGCCTTGTGCTCTGCCTCGGCCACTGCTTTCTGGACCTCGTCCATGGCCTGGCGCTTCACCTCGTTCACCGCCTCCTCTGTGTGGGAAAGAAGGGGGGCGGGTTATATTGTTATGGTATGTTCAGGATATAGTAGAGACTTTGTAAGAGATCTTTACATAAAATGTTGTTAAATAATATTTTTTAATTAGTGTGATAGAGAGAATGAGAGAGAGGAGGGAGAGAGAAGAAGAACACACACACACACATGCAGACACACACACGCACAGGCACACGTGCAGACACACACACGCAAAGGCACACGTGCAGACACACACACGCACAGGCACACGTGCAGACACACACACACACACACACACACACACACACCACTGTTGTACAAGGCCTTACCAGCTTTTCTCCAGATCTCATCAGGCACGTAGCCTGAGCCTGGTCGCGGCGCAAAGTCTCTCTGGGATTCTGTGGCATGGAAAGAAGAGAGAGAAGAGAGGGGAGAGAGAGAGAGGGGAGCGAGAGAGGGGAGAGAGAGAGGGGAGAAAGAGAGGAGAGAGGAGAGAGGAGAGAGAGAGGGGAGAGAGAGGGGAGAGAATTAGATTAGCATCATCCTCTATTTACTTAAAATTTACAATCTCCCTCAATAGCTAGCCCCACCAAATTAAAACTTTCCCAGTTATCCAACTAAACTGAATAGCCGGGCAGCTTGAATAGTGAGTACAATGGCTACCACAGAGGGGCCAACAACCAAGCTGTAGCTATATACTGTCTGTTCTCTCTCTCTACATCCCTCTGTTTTCTCTCCCTCTCTTCTCTGTCTCTCTCTCTATACTGCTCAATACCTGGTGCCCATGCCCAAGTTCTGTGGTGCCCAGGCTGCGTTTGGGCTGTGTACACTGTGGCCAGGCACACTGCTGAGCACACAGATGGCGCTCCGGCTGGGCTGTGGGCAGCCAGATTTGGGTCTTACAGGACGGCCTTCTGTGGCCGATCTGGACAGAGCAGTGCTGGCACCTGTCTGGGGGCCACGGGGCAGCATGAGCCCCGGAGAGACGGGCGCTGAGAGATAAACACTGCCAGCAAGGCTGCGCTTGCATCCCAAATGGCACCCTATTCCCTACATGGTGCACTACTGTTGACCAGAGCCCTATGGAACCCCGTCAACTGCATTGCATTTCAAAGGGAATAGGGCACCATTTGGGAAGCGTCCTGTATGTATAAGATCTAAATGTCTCAGTAGTAGTGTTGATGGGTGTAGTTCTGCAGATGAACACAAGATGGCAACCTATATGGTGACTATGTGAGGGCTCAGTAGCTGGTGACAGTTGCTTCAGTTCAGTAGCTCACCATCAAGGGGACTACTAATTGCTATCACTTATCCCTTGATTGATTCGACAGGACTCACATATGACAAGATACACACCTGATCAACAAATTTATATAAAAGGACAAATCCTAAGGTGAGAAATGAACTTAGTTTGATATGATAAGAGTTATAATGTAAAGATAAAATACCACCCACCACTGCTGAGTCCCTCGGTTGTGTGGGGGCTGTGGGTCTTGGAGAAGGGGGCGGGAACCGCTGCTGTGCGGGGGCTGTGGGTCTTGGAGAAGGGGGTGGGCACGGTGGCGGCCCCTCCCTTGCGGGGGTCTTCCTGCTCGCTAGAGCGCCGCCGCCAGTAGTTGAGCTCCTCGCGGTCCGACTCCTGACAGCGCCGCAGCACAGCCACCGACCGACGCGTCTTCTCCACCATCTCCACAATGCAGTTCAACACCTAGGAGACGAGAGGGAGAGAGACAAGAGGGAGACACGAGAGGGAGACACGAGAGGGAGACGAGAGGGAGACGAGAGGGAGACGAGAGGGAGAGAGACGAGAGGGAGAGATGAGAGGGAGACACGAGAGGGCGACAAGAGGGAGAGGAAGAAAGAGACGAGAGGGAGAGAGACGAGAGGGAGAAAGAGACGAGAGGGAGAGACAAGAGGGAGAGACGAGAGGGAGACACGAGAGGGAGACACGAGAGGGAGAGGGAGAGACGAGAGGGAGAGCGACGAGAGGGAGAGATGAGAGGGAGACACGAGAGGGAGAGGGAGACACGAGAGGGAGACAAGAGGGAGAGGAGAGAGAGAGAGGGAAGAAGTGACATTTAGAGGAAGATCAATTAGGATTCTTAATTGTTTTTCTTTTTAAAACTGCTCAGATACTGTCCAACTAAATATTAATATTGATAGCCCATTTCTGCAGATACATGCATGGCCAGTAACAATGATTTAGTTTACAATTGTCTTAGTCTGAGTACATGATGAGTCTCAACACATATTGCAGAGAATGAGAGATATATATATAAACATTTGCTTTATACAAAACAAAACATTAAAAACACCTTCCTGATATTGAGTTGCACCCCACTTTCGCCCTCAAAACAGACTCAATTCGTTGGGGCATGAACGCTACACTGTGTCGAAAGTGTTCCACAGGGATACTGGCCCATGTTGACTCCAATGCTTCTCACAGTTGTGTCAAGTTGGCTGGATGTCCTTTGGGTGGTGGAACATTCTTGGTGCTGACAGAGAGGGCTGCCGTGCTTCTAGCTCTTAGGAAACGTTGCAGTATTATTTCTTACTATTCGCCCAGAAAATGTTTAGAAGCATTTCGCTGCACCCGCAATAACATCTGCTAAACATGTGTATGTGACCAATACATTTACATTTGACCTGTTGAGTGTGAAAAACACAGCAGCATTGCAGTTCTTTACTCAAACCAGTGTACCTGGCACCTACTACCAAACCCTGTTCAGTTCAATCTTTTGTCTTACCCATTCACCCTCTGAATGGCACACATACATAATCCATGTCTCAATTGTCTCAAGGTTAAAAAACGTGTCTTCAACCTGTATTCTCCCCTTCATCTACACTGATTGAAGGGGATTTTAACAAGTGACATCAATAAGGGATCATAGTTTTCACCTGGATTCACCTGGTCAGTCTATGTCATGGAAAGAGCAGGTTTTCATAATGTTTTGTACACTCAGTGGATATCATGGCTTCATTTCATTGGGTAGGACTCCTACTTTGGGCCACACAATTCAATGCATGGCTCTCTGTGATGTTGACAGCAAATGGCCTTAAACAAAAGTCTGCCACTGTGAACGGGACACCAAGTGTGACAAAGCTTCGATGGCTCCGCCAGACAGTAAGAGTTACTACAGCACTAGTAGTGCCAGTGGTCGGCAGCGACGGCTGCTGTCAGCAGCAGTACTTACATGATCCAGATGCCTCCACTCATCGGCCCACTCTCTGTCTGTCAGCCTGTGGTCCACGGGCTCCTCGCGGTAGCCCCCGTTAGTGCCTGATTAGAAAGACGAGAAAAATGAAAGAGGAACGTAATGTTACAGAATCCATCATAACAAATTACTATCACGGGAAGTGAGGCAGAGAGAAGAGGGGGAGGTCTATAGATCCCATTCACACACACACTCACTCTATATATAGTGCCTTTGTAAAGTATTCAGCCCCCCTTGACTTCTTCCACTTTGTTAGGTTAAAGCCTTATTCTATAGTGTATTAAATCGTTTTTTTCCCCCTTCAATCTACACACAATACCCCATAATGACAAAGCAAAAACAGTTTAGATTTTTTGCTAATTTATCACATAAAATAAACTGAAATATAACATTTACATAAGTATTCAGACCCTTTACTCAGTACTTAGTTGAAGCACCTTTTGCAGCGATTACAGCCCCGAGTCTTCTTGGACATGACGCTAGAAGCTTGGCACACCTGTTTTGGGGAGTTTCTCCCATTCTTCTCTGCAGATCTTCTCAAGCTCTGTCAGGGTGGGGAACATGGGGAACGTTGCTGCACTGGACGGGGAATGTTGCTGCACTGCTATTTTTAGGTCTCTCCAGAGATGTTTGATCGGGTTCAAGTCTGGACTCTGGCTGGGCCACTCAAGGATATTCAGAGACAAAGCCACTCCTGCGTTGTCTTTGCGGTGTGCTTAAGGTCGATGTCCTGTTGGAAGGCTCCGTTCATCTTTGCCTCGACCCTGACTAGTCTCCCAGTCCCTGCCACTGAAAAACATCCCCACAGCATGATGCTGCCACCACCATGCTTCACCGTAGGGATGGTACTGGGTTTCCTCCAGATGTGACGCTTGGCATTCAGGCCAAAAAGTTCAATGTTGGTTTCATCAGACCAGAGAATCTTGTTTCTCATGGTCTGAGAGTCCTTTAGGTGCCTTTTGGCAAACTCCAAGCGAACTGTCATGTTCCTTTTACTGATGAGTGGCTTCCGTCTGGCCACTCTACCATAAAGGCCTTATTGGTGGAGTGCTGCAGAGATGGTTGTCCTTCTGGAAGGTTCTCCCATCTCCACAGAGGAACACTAGAGCTCTATCAGAGTGACCATCGGGTACTTGGTCATCTCCCTGATCAAGGCCCTTCTTCCACGATTGCTCAGTTTGACCGGGAGATCAGCTTTAGGAAGGATCTTGGTGGTTCCAAACTTCTTCCATTTAAGAATGATGGAGGCCACTGTGTTCTTGGGGACCTTCAATGCTGCAGAAATATTTTGTTACCCTTCCCCAGACCTGTGCCTCGACACAATCCTGTCTCTGAGCTCTACAGACAATTCCCTCGACCTCATGCCTTGGTTTTTGCTCTGACATGTACTGTCAACTGTGGGACCTTTTTTAAACAGGTGTGTGCCTTTCCAAATCATGTCCAATCAATTACATTGACTACAGTTTGACTCCAATGAAGTTGTAGAAACATCAAGGATGATCAATGGAAATAGGATGCACATGAGCTCAATTTCAAGTCTCATAGCAAATGATCTGAATACTTATGTAAATAAGGTATTTCTGTTTTTATTTTTTATAAATTTGCAAAAATGTTGCTTTGTCATTACGGGGTATTGTGTGTAGATTCGTGAGGATTTTATTTTATTTGATAAATTTTAGAATAAGGCTGTAATGTAACAAAATGTGGAAAAAGTCAAGGGGCCTGAATACTTTCCGAAGGCACTGTATATATTTATACTCCGGACTCCGACATTGCTCGTTCTAATATTTCAATATTTCTTAATACCATCCTATTACTTTTTATTTGTGTGCATTGTTGTGAATTGTTCGATATTACTGCACTGTTGGAGCTAGGAACACAAGCATTTTGTTACACCCACAATAACATCTGCTAAATATGTGTATGTGACCAATACAATTGGATTTGAAAGTCTATTAACATGAATCATAATCATAATAGTTATGCCACAATGAAGCAGTGGATGGTCAGATTTCACAACAGTATTCCATGTCATGATCATAGCTTAGTGACAAGATGGGCTTTACCATCTCGCTCCCTTAAACACAAGAGAAAGAAAAAGAGTAGCCAACTCAAAGGAGAGAAGGGAGAAAATGAAGACAGTTAGAAAAGACAAAGCGATAGAGAGAAAAATAGATGTATCCTACTGAAGACAAGTGGGGGGGGGGTCGTAAAAACAAGAAAGAGTAAAAGGAGGTAAAAAACAGAGAGAAAGAGAGAGAGAGAGAGAGAGAGGGGATGAAAGTTAGAGAAAGAGAGATTAAAAGACAGAAAGAGAGAGAGAGAGAGGGGATGAAAGTTAGAGAAAGAGAGATTAAAAGACAGAAAGAGAGAGAGAGAGAGGATGAAAGTTAGAGAAAGAGAGATTAAAAGACAGAAAGAGAGAGAGAGAGAGGGGATGAAAGTTAGAGAAAGAGAGATTAAAAGACAGAAAGAGAGAGAGAGAGAGGATGAAAGTTAGAGAAAGAGAGATTAAAAGACAGAAAGAGAGAGAGAGAGGGGATGAAAGTTAGAGAAAGAGAGATTAAAAGACAGAAAGAGAGAGAGAGAGGGGATGAAAGTTAGAGAAAGAGAGATTAAAAGACAGAAAGAGAGAGAGAGAGAGGATGAAAGTTAGAGAAAGAGAGATTAAAAGACAGAAAGAGAGAGAGAGAGAGGGGATGAAAGTTAGAGAAAGAGAGATTAAAAGACAGAAAGAGAGAGAGAGAGAGGATGAAAGTTAGAGAAAGAGAGATTAAAAGACAGAAAGAGAGAGAGAGAGAGGGGATGAAAGTTAGAGAAAGAGAGATTAAAAGACAGAAAGAGAGAGAGAGAGAGGATGAAAGTTAGAGAAAGAGAGATTAAAAGACAGAAAGAGAGAGAGAGAGGGGATGAAAGTTAGAGAAAGAGAGATTAAAAGACAGAAAGAGAGAGAGAGAGGGGATGAAAGTTAGAGAAAGAGAGATTAAAAGACAGAAAGAGAGAGAGAGAGGGGATGAAAGTTAGAGAAAGAGAGATTAAAAGACAGAGAGAGAGAGAGAGAGAGGATGAAAGTTAGAGAAAGAGAGATTAAAAGACAGAGAGAGAGAGAGAGAGAGAATGAAAGTTAGAGAAAGAGAGATTAAAAGACAGAAAGAGAGAGAGAGAGAGGGGATGAAAGTTAGAGAAAGAGAGATTAAAAGACAGAAAGAGAGAGAGAGAGAGAGGATGAAAGTTAGAGAAAGAGAGATTAAAAGACAGAGAGAGAGAGAGAGAGAGGATGAAAGTTAGAGAAAGAGATATTAAAAGACAGAAAGAGAGAGAGAGAGGGGATGAAAGTTAGAGAAAGAGAGATTAAAAGACAGAAAGAGAGAGAGAGAGAGGGGATGAAAGTTAGAGAAAGAGAGATTAAAAGACAGAAAGAGAGAGAGAGAGAGGGGATGAAAGTTAGAGAAAGAGAGATTAAAAGACAGAAAGAGAGAGAGAGAGAGGATGAAAGTTAGAGAAAGAGAGATTAAAAGACAGAAAGAGAGAGAGAGAGGGGATGAAAGTTAGAGAAAGAGAGATTAAAAGACAGAAAGAGAGAGAGAGAGGGGATGAAAGTTAGAGAAAGAGAGATTAAAAGACAGAGAGAGAGAGAGAGAGAGGATGAAAGTTAGAGAAAGAGAGATTAAAAGACAGAGAGAGAGAGAGAGAGAGGATGAAAGTTAGAGAAAGAGAGATTAAAAGACAGAAAGAGAGAGAGAGAGAGGGGATGAAAGTTAGAGAAAGAGAGATTAAAAGACAGAAAGAGAGAGAGAGAGAGAGGATGAAAGTTAGAGAAAGAGAGATTAAAAGACAGAGAGAGAGAGAGAGAGAGGATGAAAGTTAGAGAAAGAGAGATTAAAAGACAGAAAGAGAGAGAGAGAGGGGATGAAAGTTAGAGAAAGAGAGATTAAAAGACAGAAAGAGAGAGAGAGAGAGAGGATGAAAGTTAGAGAAAGAGAGATTAAAAGACAGAAAGAGAGAGAGAGAGAGGATGAAAGTTAGAGAAAGAGAGATTAAAAGACAGAGAGAGAGAGAGAGAGAGGATGAAAGTTAGAGAAAGAGAGATTAAAAGACAGAAAGAGAGAGAGAGAGGGGATGAAAGTTAGAGAAAGAGAGATTAAAAGACAGAAAGAGAGAGAGAGAGAGAGGATGAAAGTTAGAGAAAGAGAGATTAAAAGACAGAAAGAGAGAGAGAGAGAGAGGATGAAAGTTAGAGAAAGAGAGATTAAAAGACAGAAAGAGAGAGAGAGAGAGAGGATGAAAGTTAGAGAAAGAGAGATTAAAAGACAGAAAGAGAGAGAGAGAGAGAGGATGAAAGTTAGAGAAAGAGAGATTAAAAGACAGAAAGAGAGAGAGAGAGAGGATGAAAGTTAGAGAAAGAGAGATTAAAAGACAGAAAGAGAAAGGCCTTTTGATGAGAACCAGACTCCGGCCCAGCCACAGCAGACAGCCCCACATCTGGAGGTCAGCTGTCAGTGTAAAACCACCACCACCCCCCTCTCCTCCTCATCCATGCCCCCCATTGGGCTCCCCTGGCTGGGTAACTGTCGGGGAGGAGTGGGCCTTCCCTCCCCCTGGTCTGGAGCATTCCAGCGGGGAGCCGCTCAGGCTGAGTGGAGCAGGCCCACTTCTTCACACAGATTCCCCCTGGCTAAGTGGAGCTGACACCCGCTCTGGTTAGGAGGAGCTGGGGGTGGGGGCACACACGCAAACACTCAGAGACAAATACACACATTAGACAACCTAAAAAGACAGATACACACACACACACACACTCAAGCCTTCCCCATGCTTCGGTTCGGCTGCGGCCTGGCCGAGTTCGGCTAACAGAACCAGTGTGCTCACATACGCCCTTAAAATACCTTTGCTTGGAAAAACAAGAAAACAGCGGCAAGTTGTCCATCTTGAGACACCGTAGCAGTATACAGTTCCTCAAAATAGTCCGAATGAATCTAATGTAACTCAGTAAATCTGTCGTTAATTTGGAAGGATTTTGTTGAGGAGATCTTAGTCGCGCAATTTGACATCTAACTAAGATGTTTGGTGCAGTAGTGATGTGTGGGTTGACTCATAATCCGCAAAAACCTAAATTGCGCCCATGCTGGCTATATACTGTTAGGTAAATTGTCATGGTAGGGTGTTGGGTGTCGTGACAAATAATGGATGCTATGCTCAAATGTAAAGTACGTGACGTGCTAAGAACGTCCAACTCTGGGGTAACGGTAACGTTACAGTCCTTTGGCTTTAGTGAAGCCCGCGAAATCTGGTGTGTTATATTTGCTCTTTGCGAAGGGTTTTTCCCTCAAACTCTGTAATTCAAATGTTTTCAGACACACACACACACAAAACATAGCAGGTTACAAAGTAGCGCTTCATAGATACGTTTTGATGTATGGGTTGTCACTTGTCAGGGTCCGAATTCATGTTTCGCCCACCTCATTTTCATGGTGAGTTCTAGCTAACTAGAACTGGGGCGGCAGGGTAGACTAGTGGTTAGAGCGTTGGTGAGCTGACAAGGTACAAAGGTTAGTGCTATCCGGCATCCATACACCTAACCCAAACCTCAACCATAACCCAAACCTTAACCCTTACCTAACCCAAACCTTAACCCAAACCTTAACCCTTATCGTAACTATATTAAATGTCAACTTCAATGGGGTATGGTCGTCCCAAGGATCACAGATAGTAAGGACCGCTCACTGAGGCAACGTTTGGGGCGAGAGGTAGCGCTGTGCCAACGGTGAATTTTTTATTGATATTTTTCCTTTCAAGTGACAACTAACAGTTACCAGAATTCTGTGGCTACAGCCCTATAATCGAGGGAACGATAGCTAAACACCAATACATTGAAAATGTGTCTTATATTGTTGTTTTCCAGCTGGCATGAGTTGCTCAGTCTTCAGAGCCTAGGCAATTGTTTTGCTAGAATCAGTGCAGTTTAACCTCCTTTCACTAGAGTAAGACAGATTGTCTTTCCGGTGCTCCTAAAATTTTATTTCCTCAAATTTAAGAAATCATCTTTCTGAGTATTTTAGCAGGGCTGTTTTAAGCCCGATCTATACAGGAAAATGGATTTCATTCCAGCTATAATACAAATATTGCCAGATATATCAGTTATCTGTTAATATTTCTACTCTACAATTGGAATCGTATCGGATCCAAAAATCACATATCTGCTTTAAATAATACCCCTTCTCTGCTTTAAACAATACCCCTTCTCTGCTTTAAACAACACCCCTTCTCTGCTTTAAACAACACCCCTTCTCTGCTTTAAACAACACCCCTTCTCTGCTTTAAATAATACCCCTTCTCTGCTTTAAACAACACCCCTTCTCTGCTTTAAATAATACCCCTTCTCTGCTTTAAATAATACCCCTTCTCTGCTTTAAATAATACCCCTTCTCTGCTTTAAACAACACCCCTTCTCTGCTTTAAATAATACCCCTTCTCTGCTTTAAATAATACCCCTTCTCTGCTTTAAATAATACCCCTTCTCTGCTTTAAATAATACCCCTTCTCTGCTTTAAACAACACCCCTTCTCTGCTTTAAACAACACCCCTTCTCTTCTTTAAACAACACCCCTTCTCTGCTTTAAATAATACCCCTTCTCTGCTTTAAATAATACCCCTTCTCTGCTTTAAATAATACCCCTTCTCTGCTTTAAATAATACCCCTTCTCTGCTTTAAACAATACCCCTTCTCTGCTTTAAATAATACCCCTTCTCTGCTTTAAACAACACCCCTTCTCTGCTTTAAATAATACCCCTTCTCTGCTTTAAATAATACCCCTTCTCTGCTTTAAACAATACCCCTTCTCTGCTTTAAATAATACCCCTTCTCTGCTCTAAATAATACCCCTTCTCTGCTTTAAATAATACCCCTTCTCTTCTTTAAACACCCCTTCTCTGCTTTAAACAACACCCCTTCTCTGCTTTAAATAATACCCCTTCTCTGCTTTAAACAACACCCCTTCTCTGCTTTAAATAATACCCCTTCTCTGCTTTAAATAATACCCCTTCTCTGCTTTAAATAATACCCCTTCTCTGCTTTAAATAATACCCCTTCTCTGCTTTAAACAACACCCCTTCTCTGCTTTAAATAATACCCCTTCTCTGCTTTAAATAATACCCCTTCTCTGCTTTAAACAACACCCCTTCTCTGCTTTAAATAATACCCCGTCTCTGCTTTAAATAATACCCCTTCTCTGCTTTAAATAATACCCCTTCTCTGCTTTAAACAATACCCCTTCTCTGCTTTAAATAATACCCCTTCTCTGCTTTAAACAACACCCCTTCTCTGCTTTAAATAATACCCCGTCTCTGCTTTAAATAATACCCCTTCTCTGCTTTAAATAATACCCCTTCTCTGCTTTAAATAACACCCCTTCTCTGCTTTAAACAACACCCCTTCTCTGCTTTAAATAATACCCCTTCTCTGCTTTAAATAATACCCCTTCTCTGCTTTAAATAATACCCCTTCTCTGCTTTAAATAATACCCCTTCTCTGCTTTAAACGACACCCCTTCTCTGCTTTAAATAATACCCCTTCTCTGCTTTAAATAATACCCCTTCTCTGCTTTAAATAATACCCCTTCTCTGCTTTAAATAATACCCCTTCTCTGCTTTAAATAATACCCCTTCTCTGATTTAAATAATACCCATTCTCTGCTTTAAACAACACCCCTTCTCTGCTTTAAACAACACCCATATTCTATGTTAATCCTTAAGAGTCTATTGAGTCACATGTGCGTCAGTCTAAGTAACATAACAAAAAAATCCCCATCAAGGTAACCCATTCAAACAAATGGAGTATGGAGGTATATATATAGATATTAAACCTTCATCTGAAGGTAACCCATTCAAACAAATGGAGTATGGAGGTAGTTTTGTGTCCAAAATAAACAAGGGGTTAAATATGTGTAAAAAAAAAAAAACGAAAACATTTCCTGAGCTTTCTTCTATATCGATAGAGGACAGACACTTCCAAACCTTATTCCTTAGGATGGTTTTTTGACTGCCTTCCTTCCTTCAGCTTTAACACAACTGTTGTTTCCTTAGGGCACTGTATGTAGTGGGGGGTGAATAGTGTGTGTGTGTGTGTGTGTGTGTGAGTGTGTGTGTGTGTGTGTGTGTGTGTGTGTGTGTGTGTGTGAGCATGCATGTTTGCCTCTGTGTTTATGTGTGCGTGCATGTGTGCGTCTACCTTGTGTGTATATCTGCGTCCCATCTGGCCATTGACAAGGACCAGATGGCACGCAGATCTACAATGAACTAGATACAATCCTCTCTCTCTCCATAGAGACTCAAAGGTACTCTACTTCCTGGGTAGTTGGGCACACTGTCTAAACACATGTGGGCCCATAGATTTATGATCTTCTGAGAGCTTCTATGCACTTAGCTGTGCATGTCCACACACACACACACACACACACGCACACGCACACACACACACACACAGAGACCACCCATTAGCAGCGTTCATATTGACCGTACTATAGGCTGTTTGTGTGTGAGTGAGAGAGTTCTGTTTTATGAGGGAACCTCAGTGTTGGTTGGTGAGAGAGTTCTGTTTTATGAGGGAACCTCAGTGTTGGTTGGTTAAGTGTTATGGAAAACATCAGAGGGTTGAATGTCAGAGAATGAAGGAGCTCAGCTATATCTGTTCATGTAGGGCTAAACCCTTGTGAGTTTGAATAAGCATCTGGGTTGTATTTATTTAGTGTGTGTGTGTGTGTGTGTGTGTGTGTGTGTGTGTGTGTGTTTGTGTGTGTGTGTGTGTGTGTGTCAATGTGTTCCTGTATACCACTAGGTAGCTAGCTCCCATAACTCCAGTATCCTGTAACTTTAACTGCTTGTTAATATTGTATGTTTTTATTGCGTTGAAATTGTAAATGTTGTGAATTTGTATGATTGTGTGCAGGGCTCACTTGTAAAAGAGGCCTTGGTCTCAATATGATTTCCCTGTTAAAATAAAATGTAAGTAACAAAATGTAATATAAAACGATGTACCATATGTATTTGTGTCTGTATGAACTATTTACCAGGTAGTCTAGGCCTGTCCTTGAGCTCGCGGAGCTCCAGTATCCGGTGGCTGCTCTCCCGGTGCAGCAGATGGGGGGCGCTGATGTCCTCAAGGGCGTAGTGCTGCAGAGGGGGCGGCGTGGGGTGCAGCTGAGCGCTGAGGGGCAGGGGGTTGGCCGGGCTATGGCGGGGCGCCGGGCTGATGGTGCAGATGCGCTTAGCTGGGGGCTCCAGGGGGGCGGGGGGGCGCTCGTGGAAGCCGTTCTCTTTTCCCCTGCAGGAGAGAGGGATGAGAGAGGAGAGGACAGGGTGAGGGATGAGAGTGGAGAGGACAGGGTGAGGGATGAGAGAGGAGAGGACAGGTGGAGGGATGAGAGGAGAGGACAGGTAGAGGGATGAGAGAGGAGAGGACAGGGTGAGGGATGAGAGAGGAGAGGATAGGGTGGGGGATGAGAGAGGAGAGGATAGGGTGATGGATAAGAGAGGAGAGGATAGGGTGATGGATAAGAGAGGAGAGGACAGGGTGGGGGATGAGAGAGGAGAGGACAGGGTGGGGGATGAGAGAGGAGAGGATAGGGTGATGGATAAGAGAGGAGAGGACAGGGTGAGGGATGAGAGAGGAGAGGACAGGGTGATGGATAAGAGAGGAGAGGATAGGGTGGGGGATGAGAGAGGAGAGGACAGGGTGGGGGATGAGAGAGGAGAGGATAGGGTGATGGATAAGAGAGGAGAGGAAAGGGTGAGGGATGGTGTGAGAGTGGGAGTGAGTAGATGAGGGCATTGACGTATTTTGGCAGTTGTGTATGTGTACATGTCTCTGTCAGTTGTGAAATGTCTGGGGGCCCCGAGGAGAGGTTAAAAAACCACAGGTCTAGGTGACTGCCACCAAGAGACGGTGTCTCTTAACTGTCTGTATCTCTACTGAACATTAGCTACCTGTTAGGACTGTCTCTTAACTGTCTGTATCTCTACTGAAGTAGAGTTCTACTGAACTGTTAGGACTGTCTCTTAACTGTCTGTATCTCTACTGAACATTAGCTACCTGTTAGGACTGTGTCTCTTAACTGTCGGGTTTCTCTCTCTCTCGCTGGGCTCCAGTAGCAGTTCCGAGGAGTCGGGGGGCGAGGCCAGAGTAGTGCTGAGTAGGAGGTGCTCGTGTTGGGATAGGTACTGGGCTGGGGTCTGCTTGGCCGCACGCGCACAGTGGAGCAACTCCCTCTGCAGCAGGGGAAGGTTGGCCTGGAGAGGGGAAGAGAGGCGGTGGAGAGATGGGAGGAGAGGGGGAGGAGAGGCGGAGGTGAGTGTAATTTGAAACATGGTGTTGCATTAACACACAGCCAAAAGAGAGAGTGAGACAGACAGATGGAGAGAGAGAAGCAGAGAGAAAGGCAGAGAGAGACAGACAGAAACAGAGGAAAATGACGGAGAAAGAAAGAAACCAGGAGAGAGAAAGACCGACAGAGAGACAGACAGACAGATAGAGAAACAGAGGAATAGGAGAAAGAAAAACAGAGAGAAGCTAGTAGGTAGAAGCTAGGAGCAGTATTTTCCTCATTTGTTTTCATATGCAGTTTCATCAGAGCTTCCACAATCCAACTACAGCTATCACAGCTGTCAAGGAGCAGTTCTCTCTCTGTGGGTCTAACCCCAAGAAGTTCTGGAAAACTGTTAAAAACCTGGAGAATAAACCCTGCTCACAGCTGCCCATGTCCCTTAAAGTTGATGATGTGGTTGTTACTGACAAGAAGCACATGGCTGAGGTCTTTAATCACCACTTCATTAAGTCAGGATTCCTATTTGACTCAGCCATGCATCCTTGCCCGTCCAACATTTCCTCATCCCCCACCCCTTCTAATGCAACTAGCCCCGATGCTCCTCCCTCTTTTACCCCTGCCCCGCTACAAAGTTTCTCCCTGCAGGCGGTCACTGAGTCAAAGGGGCTAAAGGAGCTCCTTAAACTTGTCCCCAAAAAAACATCTGGGCCACCCTTTCTTCTTTAAGGTTGCTGCCCCCATCTTCGCCAAGCCTGTCTCTTCTCTCTGGGGAGGTTCCCATTGCTTGGAAGGCAGCCACGATTTGTCCTTTATTTAAAGGGGAGTACAAGATGTTATAGGCCTATTTATATCTTGCCCTGTTTATCAAAGGTGTTGGAAAAACTTGTACTGTAAATAATCACCTGACTGGCTTTCTTGATGTCTATAATATTCTCTCTGGAATGCAATCTGGTTTCCGCTCAGGTTATGGATGTGTCAAGGCAACCATAAAGGTCCTCAATGATGCCACCATTGCCCTTGATTCTAAGCAATGTTTTGCTGCTATTTTTATTGACTTGCCCAAAGCTTTTGATACGGTAGACCATTCCATTCTTGTGGGCCGGCTAAGGAGTATTGGTGTCTCTGAGGGGTCTTTGGCCTGGTTTGCTAACTACCTCTCTCAAAGAGTGCAGTGTATAATGTCAGAACATCTGCTGTCTCAGCCACTGCCTGTCACCAAGGGAGTACCCCAAGGCTCGATACTCGGCCCAATGCTCTTCTCAATTTACATCAACAATATAGCTCAGGCAGTAGGAAGCTCTCTCATCCATTTATATGCAGATGATACAGTCTTATACTCAGCTGGCCCCTCCCCGGATTTTGTGTTAAACGCTCTACAACAAAGCTTTCTTAGTGACCAACAAGCTTTCTCTACCCTTAACCTTGTTCTGAACACCTCCAAAACAAAGGTAATGTGGTTTGGTAAGAAGAATGCTCCTCTCCCCACAGGTGTGATTACTACCTCTCAGGGTTTAGAGCTTGAGGTAGCCACCTCATACAAGTACTTGGGAGTATGGCTAGACGGTAAAGTTAAGTCTATACTTGGTTTCCTCTATCGTAATCTCTCTTCTTTCACCCCAGCTGCCAAACTAACCCTAATTCAGATGACAATCCTACCCATGCTAGATTATGGAGACATCATTTATAGATCGGTAAGGGTGCTCTCGAGCGGCTAGATGTTCTTTACCTATCGGCCATCAGATTTGCCACCAATGCTCTTTATAGGACACATCACTGCACTCTATACTCCTCTGTAAACTGGTCATCTCTGTACACCCATCGCAAGACCCACTGGTTGATGCTTATTTATAAAAACCCTCTTAGGCCTCACTCCCCCCTATATGACATATCTACAGCAGTCCTCATCCTCCTCACTCACACATCCGTTCCGTAGAGACACATTCTGTTAAAGGTCTCCAAAGCACACACATCCCTGGGTCGCTCATCTTTTCAGTTTGCTGCAGCTAGCGATTGGAACGAGCTGCAACAAACACTCAAACTGGACAGTGTTATCTCAATCTCTTCATTGAAAGACTCAATCATGGACACTCTTACTGACAGTTGTGGCTGCTTTGCATGATGTATTGTCGTCTCTATAATGCTTGTACCGTGTTTTGTGCTGCTGCCATGTTGTGTTGCTACCATGCTGTGTTGTCATGTGTTGCTGCCATGTTGTGTTGCTACCATGCTGTGTTGTCATGTGTTGCTGCGATGTTGTGTTGCTACCATGCTGTGATGTCATGTGTTGCTGCCATGTTGTGTTGCTACCATGCTGTGTTGTCATGTGTTGCTGCCATGTTGTGTTGCTACCATGCTGTGTTGTCATGTGTTGCTGCCATGTTGTGTTGCTACCATGCTTGGTTGTCATGTGTTGCTGCCATGCAATGTTGTTTTCTTAGGTCTTTCTTTATGTAGTGTTGTCTCTCTTGTCGTGATGTGTTTTGTCCTATATTTTATTTATTTTATTTTTTATCCCATGCCGCGTCCCCGCATGAGGCCTCCGGCCTTTTGGTAGGCCGTCATTGTAAATAAGAATTTGTTCTTAATTGACTTGCCTTAAATAAAGGTTAAATAAACAAAAGTTCACACCACAGGAACAAAAATGCAATACCCTGATCTGATCTTGTGCAAATGCAAAGTAAAGGTCCTATTAAATCCAACTGACATGCCCACAAAATTATCATAAAGTGATGTTTTCACGTGAAAATCCTGACACGCGTCCACGACATATTTACATATCGTAGGACGTCACGGAAACAGCATGGCGATATGGCAGAGACACTAGACAGAAATGTGTCACTGAGGAAGCCCAGAAGGAGACATACAACAGATCTCTCCTTGAGAGAGACGCCTGGAGAACAGACACACTCTCTCTCACACATGCACAAACACGTGCCCACACATTTGCACACACACTGGCACACACACTCACATACCATCTCTCCCTCGCCTGATAAGCGTTAGCCTCCTCACTGTTTCTGCACCCTGACTGTTTCTGCCCCCTGACTGTTTTGTTCCTGCCCCCTGACTGTTTCAGCACCCTGACTGTTTCAGCCCCCTGACTGTTTCTGCCCCCTGACTGTTTCTACCCCCTGACTGTTTCTGCCCCCTGACTGTTTCTGCCCCCTGACTGTTTCTGCCCCCTGACTGTTTCTGCACCCTGACTGTTTCTGCACCCTGACTGTTTCTGCCCCCTGACTGTTTCTGTTGCTTTCACTAAATCACTGAAACACCCAAACACACAGTCCATCACTCATCACTATGTAGAGACGGACAACCACCCCAAACCACAACCACAACCACAACCGCAAACCCCAACCACAACCCCCAAACCCCAAACCTCACTTCAGATCAGGGTTTACTTTAGGAAAATGTGGCGCCGGACTTTTGACTGTCCACATTTACTTTTCGTCATCCAACAAGACGAGTAACGAACAGCAAAATCACTAGCCTATGTCAAAACTACTATAGTAGAAAAGTTTAGGATATATATTCTATTGGTCAGCTAGTGGAGAAAGAAATAACGTATTTCAAACAGACTGCGGGACAGTTGTGGGACGATAGATCCCAAATTCATACAACCAGTAGGCCTCGGCTGCATGAAGCAAATGTTAAAAAGCAATGAGTCTGATGCAACAGATCAGAACGTTTAGCTTAAAATGTTGATCAACTATTTTTTCTTCACATTATAAGTGCAGCAATGTGCACAAGGCAGTAGGCTGCGCACAAATGTTTGTTCCATAATGCACCAAGTTGGAAAACACCATTGTCAAACGGGCTCTGCACATGCGAGCGGTTTCATGTGACAGAGATGAAAATATCCATTAGAGATGTAGAAAGATAGGAAATATAATAGACTACTTTGAAGCAAGGTAAGACATGCCTCATAATGTGTATTAAAACATTCAGGTTTCAAACTATTCATTATATGTTATCAAAATGTTGCCGTTTGATGCCGCGTTCAAACAACTGGGAACTTGGAAATCTCCGACCTTAGTGCGTTCAAGACAACTGGAAACTGGGATAAAAACAAACTCAGACTGGGAAAAATAGTTTTCAGCGGTCATCCAACTCGTAATTCCAACTCAGAAACTCTGGCCTCTTTCTAGAGCTCCAACATTCCAACCTGAAGATCACTGATGTCATGATTTGACCTCGTATTTTTCAGTGTTCCCAGTTGTCTTGAAAGCAGCACAAGATGCTGCCGCAGCAGCTCTTCCGCTGTCTGACAGATTTTCCATGTGTGATAAATAAGATACATAAATATACTGTACACACATAGCAATTTAATTCTACAAAATTATGCAAATTGACCTGTGTGTGTCTGTGTGTAGTAGAGAGAGAGAGAGAGAGAGAGAGAGAGAGAGAGAGAGAGAGAGAGAGAGAGAGAGAGAGAGGAGGAAGACAAGCATCACATGCCACTATCAGAATGCTGGCACCCTGGTAGGAGGTAGAGAGAGAGAGGGACAGGTGAAAAAGTGATGAGCAGAGGCAGAATGAAGTAAAGGAATCCCCCTCCCTCTCTCTTTCCATCCTTAATGAACAACAGGCCCAAGTGTTCTTATAATTACATGCACTTCCTCATTTCCCCCTTCTCCACTTAAGACCCTTGCCCCCTCTCTTTATCCCCTTCCTTACCCGCCTCTCGACCCCTACCTAGGGCCTCTCGACCCCACCCCTACCTAGGGCCTCTCGACCCCTACCTAGGGCCTCTCGACCCCTACCTAGGGCCTCTCAACCCCTACCTAGGGCCTCTCAACCCCTACCTAGGGCCTCTCAACCCCTACCTAGGGCCTCTCCACCCCTACCTAGGGCCTCTCCACCCCTACCTAGGGCCTCTCCACCCCTACCTAGGGTCTCTCGACCCCTACCTAGGGCCACTCGTCGACCCCTACCTAGGGCCTCTCGTCGACCCCTACCTAGGGCCTCTCGACCCCTACCTAGGGCCTCTCGACCCCTACCTAGGGCCTCTCGACACATATGTTGTCTGTCAGTTAAGCGCCGGTCTCTTTTTCTGCTGGACGGACGCAAGATTGGCGAAGCCGGGCAAACCTGAATGACTGCCTTCATTTAATGCGACACAGAGCCCCATAAAAGAAGAGAATGGTTTATAGTCATGTTTCACACTTCCGAGCTCTCTCTCTCTCTCTCTCTGCCACAATGGTGCTACGGATGGAGAGAGAGAGAGAGGAGGAGAAGTTGAGGGGCATCGTAAATTACGAAAATTCATCTCTGATATGTTTTCAGACAGTTGTGGTTTCGGGAAAAATGAGGTAACCCGTGGAAAAAGAGCAGATTTTCACCAGCTGAAAAATCGAGCAATAACAGCGAGAAATGTGACTGGTTGGAAGATTTATGCTCAGGTCTCATGAGGGTAGCTCTTAAAAATACTACTATTTCAGGCCCCCATGTTGCAAAGTTGCTGAAAAGCCCAATAAAACAACCCCTGTCGCTCGTTAAGTCAGCGCATACAACTGCATTGTTACATTGGGAACGACTGAAAGGCAATAAATTCAATCCCCGATTCCAATTTCCTTTTTTATGACAAATGTCTGGCTGTTAAATATTCAATGCGATTATAATATTTTTTGCCCATTCTAATTATGCTACCATCTACATGCAGTTTCTCATGATTTGTTTGCATATTTGCGTTATTATTGGTTTATTAAATGCTAGACAATGACGTCCAAAGATTTCTGAGAGAATTGTAATTATAATCCTCTGTGCCAGAAGCTCCTCTACGCTTCATGAAAAGAATCTGTCCCAAATAACACCCTATCCTCTATATAGTGCACTTCTTCCCATAGAGGCCCGGTCAAAAAAAGTGTACTCTATAGGGAATAGGGTGCCATTTGGGATGAACTCTAGCTTTTACCTTCAATACAAACATCTGGTTTTTCCCACTCCTGATTTCATGACTAATTATACGCAGTCCTTGAGTCATTGTAAACCTCCTCCGAAACATCAAAGGCCTTGTGAGGAGGACAAAGAGGAACACTGTAGCAGCAAAGGCCTGGATTCAGTTATGAATATTCACAGCACAGGGAGAAGGAAAGATAGAGGGGGGAGAGAGTGAGAGAGAGAGAGAGAGAGAGAAGGGAAGAGTGTGTGAGAGAGAGAAGAGAGAGAGTGAGACAGAAAGAGTGAGAGAAGAGGGGAGAAAGAGAGAGAGAAAAAGGGGAGAAAGAGAGTGAGAGAGATATAAGAGATATAAGAGGGAGAAAGAGTGTGAGAGAGAGAAAGAGAGAGGAAAGGAAAGAGAGAGAGAGGGATAAAAAGAGAGAGGGAGAGAAAAGAGAGATGTGAAATAAAGAGTGGAAATAACAGAGAGTAACAGGGAAACAGAGAGAAAGAGAGGAGGTAGGTGTTACCTTGAGGAAGGGAATGACGAAGGGCCTCAGGGGAAAGTTGGTGGCCTCCTGGAGCCTTGAGTGGAACTCCTCGATGGTGACTGTTGAATTCTGGGACACATAGAGGAGAGATCAGCCAATCACAATTTACCTCTCAAAGTTCAGTTTATTTGTCTCCATCACTGAGCTTGACATTGTGCGTGTTCCAGATCAACTACATTGCAGCTGCCACACTGAGTCCATTTGTAGATCAGTCCAAATAGATTCTCTCATACATGAGGATAGACTTGAATCCCTTTGAGTGTCCAGAGAAATAACTATATGGCACCAAAAGTCAGTTTCCCTTTCAACTGCTGATCAACTTGTTCAGGGATGAATGATGTGCAACAGATTATATGTACAGTGGGGAGAACAAGTACTTGATACACTGCCGATTTTGCAGGTTTTCCTACTTACAAAGCATGTAAAGGTCTGTAATTTTTATCATAGGTATACTTCACATTGTCATGGGTATACAATCACATTGTATGATTTTTAAGTAATTAATTTGCATTTTATTGCATGACATAGGTATTTGATCACCTACCAACCAGTAAGAATTTCGGCTCTCCCAGACCCCTTAGTTTTTCTTTAAGAATCCCTCCTGTTCTCCACTCATTACCTGTATTAACTGCACCTGTTTGAACTCGTTACCTGTATAAAAGACACCTGTCCACAGACTCAATCAAACAGACTCCAACCTCTCCACAATGGCCAAGACCAGAGAGCTGTGTAAGGACATCAGTGATAAAATTGTAGACCTGCACAAGGCTGGGATGGGCTACAGGACAATAGGCAAGCAGCTTGGTGAGAAGGTAACAACTGTTGGCGCAATTAATAGAAAATGGAAGAAGTTCAAGATGACGGTCAATCACCCTCGGTCTGGGGCTCCATGCAAGATCTCACCTCGTGGGGCATCAATGATCATGAGGAAGGTGAGGGATCAGCCCAGAACTACACGGCAGGACCTGGTCAATGACCTGAAGAGAGCTGGGACCACAGTCTTAAATAAAACCATTAGTAACACACTACGCCGTCATGGATTAAAATCCTGCAGCGCACGCAAGGTCCCCTTGCTCAAGCCAGCGCATGTCCAGGCCGGTCTGAAGTTTGCCAATGACCATCTGGATGATCCAGAGGAGGAATGGGAGAAGGTCATGTGGTCTGATGAGACAACAATAGAGCTTTTTGGTCTAAACTCCACTCGCCGTGTTTGGAGGAAGAAGAAGGATGAGTACAACCCCAAGAACACCATCCCAACCGTGAAGCATGGAGGTGGAAACATCATTATTTGGGGATGCTTTTCTGCAAAGGGGACAGGACGACTGCACCGTATTGAGGGGAGGATGGATGGGGCCATGTATCGCGAGATCTTGGCCAACAACCTCCTTCCCTCAGTAAGAGCATTGAAGATGGTTCGTGGCTGGGTCTTCCAGCATGACAATGACCCGAAACACACAGCCAGGGCAACTAAGGAGTGGCTTCGTGAGAAGCATCTCAAGGTCCTGGAGTGGCCTAGCCAGTCTCCAGACCTGAACCCAATAGAAAATCTTTGGAGGGAGCTGAAAGTCCGTATTGCCCAGCGACAGCCCCGAAACCTGAAGGATCTGGAGAAGGTCTGTATGGAGAAGAGGGTCAAAATCCCTGCTGCAGTGTGTGCAAACCTGGTCAAGAACTACTGGAAATGTATGATCTCTGTAATTGCAAACAAAGGTTTCTGTACCAAATATTAAGTTCTGCTTTTCTGATGTATCAAATACTTATGTCATGCAATAAAATGCAAATGAATTACTTGAAAATCAAACAATGTGATTTTCTGGATTTTTGTTTTAGATTCCGTCTCTCACAGTTGAAGTGTACCTATGATAAAAATTAGAGACCTCTCTACATGCTTTGTAAGTAGTAAAACCTGCAAAATCGGCAGTGTATCAAATACTTGTTCTCCCCACTGTAGGTATAATGTGCAGCACAGGACTCAATATGTTGCAGATGGGGCCTGTCAAAACCAATACAGTGTGTCCATTTGGGCCACATATACTGAATATACGGCCATATTCCATTGAATGAAAACATCTGACGAAATAAAATCCAGCCCAACATAAATAACACATACTGTCTTTTCTATTTTGGGCAGATATTTGTCCTGGTATTGAAAGTAACATATTCATATGTTTAAATATTTTATTCTACATATATCACTTAAATTTGATTTGACTCCATTCAATTCAGTTCAACTAATTTCAATCATCGAAACACATCTCAAATCAAATGCAACTATGTTGACATATCAATAAGTGACAATGTGTTATGGGAGTTTCCATCCATCTATTTCTACATCATTCCTGAAATGTTTTATCACCCACTCACCACGAGGGCCAGCACCAGGTTGCGGACACTCTCTCCGATCTCGGGCGAGATGTCATTGCCGAACTGCTGCAGCGTCGTCAGGAAGCGTTTGAGCTTGCTGAGCTGTCGGGCGCCGCATGTGGCCGGGAGCTGCTGATTGGCCAGCGAGGAGGAAGATGAGGAGCTAGGCCCATTGCTGTAGCGCTGGGGCGGCGAGGGCACAGCATTTAGGGTGGGCGGGGAGTGGTGGATTCCATTGGTCACTGGGGGAGGGAAGAGGCGGGACGGGGAGGGAGAGGAGCAAATGAGAGGTCGGCGTAGGAGGTCAAAAAAGTTTATCAAATGTGGTCCGACATGGGAGGTAGTACTTCGACTGGATGGGCTGATGCAAATGCTACAGAGGGACAATACATATCACATTCATTATCGAATCACCAGGTCTTTCATATGGAATCCTTATTTACACCTATCTGATCTAGGCCAGGTTGCAGTACAGGCCTTTGTGACAACAAAGGGGGCTTTATAAATACATGTTATTATTATATGGCCATAAAGTAAAGCAGACAAAAAAGGAAGCCTTTCAGATATATCAGAATACTCCAAAATCGTTTACCACACTGCTCTAATTCATCTATGGATAATGGATATTACGAGGCTGCAGACCCAGGACGCTCCTCTATGGGGAGCTAGTGGTGGTAAGAGTCTTGACGTCCCTTAAATTGACTGTCAATAAAGCACAAATTGAATCGTGTACTTTCTTCATTACTTCCAGGTTTATGGGTACATTTCCTGCTGTACTTCCTGGTTGCCGGTCCACCCACCGGGGCCTCATTGACTTGAATGGGGATGACTGCTCCAGTCATTCTATTTCTATGGTAAGAGTGCTAATATCTGTGGTACTCACGAGTGGTGGAGGAGAAGGAGGCTGGCCGGGGTCCGCTGGGGTTCACGGAGGGCAGGGGCGGCATGGTGGCGCTGCTACTGCTGGGGACTGGTCTGGGGACTGGTCTGGGGACTGGTCTGGAATGAGTCTTGACATCCACAGGAGAGCCGGGCATGGCAGGGGTCTTCTTCTCACCACTGTCTGAGGAGGGGGAGAGAGGGAGGGAGGGAGGGAGGGGAGGGATGTGAGGGAGAAAGAAGGGAGGGAGAGAGTAGGGATGGAGAGATAGGGGAGGAAGAGAGAGCGAGAGAGAAGAGGAAGGGAGAGAGAGGGAGAGAGAGAGGAGGGAGGGGAGGGAGAAAGAAGGGAGGGAGAGAGAAGGGAGGGAGAGATAGGGGAGGAAGAGAGAGCGAGAGAGAAGAGGAAGGGAGAGAGAGAGAGAGAGAGAGAGAGAGAGAGAGAGAGAGAGAGAGAGAGAGAGAGAGAGGAGGGACAGGGTCAATAGGTGCATGACAGAGATGTTTTGTGGTCAAGGTGTTCAAACAGCTGCACGTATGTACACACACATTCATGCAAAACATTATCTTGACAATTCATTAATGTAGCTTCCATGAAAACAATGATTAAACAAACTAAAACATGGCTGAATGCACTGTAATATCATGTCTGACATGACACTATCAAAATTGTGACATCCCTCTTTCTTGTGACTGGTGACACATGTGGCTTGAAGACTGAAGAAGCCAGTGAGAGAATCTACAGTCTTAACTTTTGTCTTTCTTTTTTTTTTTTTTATCTTTATTTTTGTAGAAGTAGGTTTGCAGTCTGGTTTCCATCATCAGCCACTCAAATTACAAACCCACATAAACACACACTATCCTCAGCATCAATGTGTGTGTGTGTGCCAACTTGACACAACTGTGGGAAGCGTTGGACCAGTATCCCTGTGGAACACTTTCACAGTATCCCTGCGTCCACACCTGACTAATTCAGGCTTTTCTGAGGGCGAAAGGGTGGGGTGCAACTCAATATTAGAAAGGTGTACACCCGTTTGCCCTCAGAACAGCCTCAGTTTGTCGGGGCATGGAATCTAAAAGGTATCGAAAGCGTTCCACAGGGATATATGGCCCACCCTCTGAATGGCACATACACAATCCATGTCTCAACTGTCTCACTCTCAAGGCCTAAAAATCCTTCTTTAACCTGTCTCCTCCCTTTCATCTATACTGACTAAAGCGGATTTAACAGGTGACATCAACAAGGAATCATGGCTTTCACCTGGATTCACCTGATCAGTCTTTGTCATGGAAAGAGCAGGTGTTCCTAATGTTTTGTCCACTCTGTGTGAGTGTTAGGATGAGTGACTGAACATTTCCAGACTTAATATTATCAATGTCCCCAGCTTTTTCATGGAAGAAAAAAACAGCAGAACCTCCCCCTCCTCCACCCTCCTTCTGCCCCTGGTAGAGCAACCAGATGTCTTGGGGTCTAGCCTTGCCTTGACATGCTCAACCCTTCCATTGAGATCCATGGCAGAAGTGCTAATGAAGAAAAGCCATTGTGTTTGTGGAGAAGAATGGCCCTTCATTGAGCCAGTGGGGCCGAAGAAAGAAGGAAAAGAGGGCGGGAGCTATTTCACGCTTTACTAACAAGATCGCAAAAGCTTTTGAATGTTAAACGCATACTTCTCAATATGCTACGGCCAATGAATGAAATGAATGGGACCACCAGATCAGGGGATGGGGGAGAGAGGGAGAGAGAGATGGTAATAATCTTTAGATCAGTGGGCATCTGTGTTCGTCCGATCCCCATGAAGACTGGGTCTGGTCTCTATTTGGAGTGGATCAGATGCTTCCAACTGCTTTTAGACAGATGATTAACAGACAATCAGTTTTAAAGGGTAAAAGGTTGGGTGAGAGGTTCCTTGGTTTTAGGGTTTTTCTTTAGAGCCAGACTATTATGCTCTTTTGATGTCATGAACTGAGCATCTGCCTTCATACACAAACATATGAATGCAACAGCCAGTACTTCAGTGATTTTTAAGCGTGTTTGACAATTTGATGGAGAGCGATATGGCATTTAATATGCCAGCATGTGATGATAAACAATTAAGGTAAAAACTAGGAAATCAAAAAACAGGCCACTGCAGGATGTGGTTCCACTGTGGACTTGATGGATGGAATCCAAAGGAGGGGCTCCCGATGACAGAGTTATTTGGCATGTTGAAATAACCAATACGCCTCATGACTTGGTGGTTCGTAGACATACCCCTTTAGAAAAAGGAAAAGCAACAAAGGTATATGCTTGCTTACACCGAAAACATGAGTTGTTTCAGCTAAATATTATTAATAATTATTTTATTATTTATTTTTTTGTTTATTCAACTTTTTGGTAAAAGTGGTATATGAACTTAATACTTTTAGTTGGGCTAAACGTAGCTCCAACAATAATTCTGTCAACTTAAAAATATGTGTTTGCTCAAATTGTCTCATATGTTCATTCAACTAGAAATGTGGGCATGTTACCTAAAAAAGTCTGTGGAACTAAACACACAGTGCTTTTAACAGACAATGTTTTCCACTTACATATTTGACAAACATAATTACATTGTGCATGTTCATTTATACAGTAATTAATAATCAACATGTCCTCATCTGGGATTTGAACTCACAAACTCTTGGTTCACTTTGCACTCCAAAGTAAATCTTAGCTCTGTTAAAATTACACAATATTTGATTTATCATAGTGATTAAGGAGTAAAAATATGCCATACCAACATCAAGACAACAACAGTAAACAGAAAAACCTAAATTGATTAAATAAGAAAATCGAATCAGCTTTTTGACACAGACATGGTTGCGTAGCAGGAAGATTGGGGCAGCCATGAACCAAGAGGTTGTGTGTTCAAATCCCAGGTGAGGACATGTTGAATGCATGTCAACATGGGTTAAATATGTAAGTTAAAAGCACTGTGTTTGTAACCAGTCGCACACCCATTTTTAAATAAGATGCCCAAATAATAATTTATATTCGAATGAACATATGAGACAAGTTGAGTAAACACATTTTAAATTGACTGGACCAACTAAAAATGTTTAGTTCAGGTAAAAAGGCTGTGGAACCAGATACTTAATAACAGGGGCGCAACTTTGGTTTTAGAAGTGGGGGGACGACGACATTGATATGTATATTTTTTTATCCAGTTGGATAAACACTCTAAACAGCCTACCCAACTGCTCGGAGGTGACCGCATGGTCCTAAAGCACGCCGTTGCCTTTTGTATCACATTCCAATGATAAAACCGGGGGGCGGGGGACAAAAACTGAATTTCAGAATGTGGGAGGGACATGACCCCAGTGAAAGTTGCACCCCTGCTTAATAATAATGAATTGAAACAACTAGATTTGTGGATGTTTTTTATACAGTGTAATACTGAAGTACATGTACAGTTGAACTCGGAAGTTTACATACACCTTAGGCAAATACATTTGAAATCCAGTTATTCACAGTTCCTGACATTTAATCCTAGTAAAAATTCCCTGTTTTAGGTCAGTTAGGATCACCACTTTATTTGAAGAATGACAGAGCTGGTGTAACTGAGTCGGGTTTGTAGGCCTCCTTGCTCACACAGGCTTTTTCAGTTCTGCCCACAAATTTTCTATAGGATTGAGGTCAGGGCTTTATGATGGCCACTCCAATACCTCGACTTTGTTTTCCTCCCTCATGATGCCATCTATTTTGTGAAGTGCAACAGTCCCACCTGCAGCAAGCACCCCCACAACATGATGCTGCCACCCCCGTGCTTCACGGGTTGGGATGGTGTTCTTCGGCTTCCAAGCCTCCCCCTTTTTCCTAGAACATAACGACGGCCTTTATGGCCAAACAGTTCTATTTTTGTTTCATCAGACCAGAGGACATTTCTCCAAAAAGTACGATCTTTGTCCCCATGTGTAGTTGCAAACCTGAGTCTGGCTTTTTTTTGGCGGTTTTGGAACAGTGGCTTCTTCCTTGCTGAGCGGCCTTTCAGGTTATGTCGATATAGGACTTGATTTACTATGGATATAGATATGTTTGTACCAGTTTCCTCCAGAATCTTCACAAGGTCCTTTGTTGTTGTTCTGGGATTGATTTGCACTTTTTGCACCAAAGTACATTCATCTCAGGCATTTGGAAACTGCTGGCTGATTTCTTTTGATTTTCTATGATGTCAAGCAAAGAGGCACTGAGATTGAAGGTAGGCCTTGAAATACATCCACAGGTGGAATGTACACCTCCAATTGACTCAAATGATGTCAATTAGCCTATCAGAAGCTTCTAAAGCCATGACATAATTTTCACGCTGTTTAAAGGCACAGTCAACTTAGTGTATATAAACTTCTGACCCACTGGAATTGTGATACAGTGAATTATAAATGAAATAATCTGTTTGTAAATAATTGTTTGAAAAATGACTGGTGTCATGCACAAAGTAGATGTCCTAACCGACTTGCCAGAACTATAGTTTAACAAGAAATTTGTGGAGTGATTGAAAAATGAGTTTTAATGACAACAACCTAAGTGTATGTAAACTTACCGACTTCAACTGTTGAATTAGTAAAGCCAGCAGACAAGCATGTGCACACACACACATTCCCACACAACAGTGAGGGTTCACCTGAACTCTCTGGATTGCAGCGCTGCACCCTGCCATTTGACCGCTCGCTCTGCCCTTGCATCTGAGCCCCGGTTTGACTCTACCCTCCCTTCATTTCTCACCCTATTCTTGTCCTCCCCTCTCTCCTTCTCTCCATCTCTCTCTCTCTCCGCACCCCATGGTCTGCCTTCTATCGCTCCACCTGTTCAAGAGAGCAGGAGGGGCAGGAAGAAAGGCTATACACAGCAATTTGGGCTTCTGTCTCGCACACACGCACGTGGCACCGTGACGGAAACACACAAGCACGCACACACACACACACACACCGTGCCAGCACTTGACAGAGAGCAGCCTGGAGCACACACACTGGTTCCAATGTCTCAATAACATGATCCATGGGACGTATAGCTCCACAAGTCTCAATAACATGATCCATGGGACATGTAGCTCCACACGTCTCAATAACATGATCCATGGGACATGTAGCTCCACACGTCTCAATAACATGATCCATGGGACATATAGCTCCACACGTCTCAATAACATGATCCATGGGACATGTAGCTCCACACGTCTCAATAACATGATCCATGGGACATGTAGCTCCACACGTCTCAATAACATGATCCATGGGACATGTAGCTCCACACGTCTCAATAACATGATCCATGGGACGTATAGCTCCACACGTCTCAATAACACGATCCATGGGACATGTAGCTCCACACGTCTCAATAACATGATCCATGGGACGTATAGCTCCACACGTCTCAATAACACGATCCATGGGACGTATAGCTCCACACTTCTCAATAACATGATCCATGGGACGTATAGCTCCACACGTCTCAATAACACGATCCATGGGACGTATAGCTCCACACGTCTCAATAACACGATCCATGGGACATATAGCTCCACACGTCTCAATAACACGATCCATGGGACATGTAGCTCCACACGTCTCAATAACACGATCCATGGGACATGTAGCTCCACACGTCTCAATAACACGATCCATGGGACGTATAGCTCCACACGTCTCAATAACACGATCCATGGGACGTATAGCTTCAAATCAAATCTTATTAGTCACATGCGTTGAATACAAGCCCCTAACCAACAAAGTACTGAGTAAAGGGTCTGAATACTTAAGTAAATGTGATATTTCTGTTTTTTTATTTTTAATAAATTAGCAAAAATGTTTAAAAAAAACTGTTTTTGCTTTGTCATTATTGGGTATTGTGTGTATATTGACAAGGGAAAAAAACAATGTAATCAATTTTAGAATAAGGCTGTAACTTAACAAAAAAGTCAAGGGGTCTGAATACTTCCCGAATGCACTGTACAGCTTCATAATAACAATATCAGTATTAATGAGGATGACGTCTCAATAACACAATCCCTTGGACGTATAACTTCGTAATAACAATATCAGATCTGCCAACACAATAGAAAGCTGATATGCAACTCTATCCTCTGAGTAAACCCCTCCATTGCTTCCAATACATTGATTTGTGTTTAGTGGTCCATATGTACAAAGTGTATCAGAATATATGAGTGCTGATCTAGGATCACTTTTTCATTTTATATCAGTTTTACCTTTTAGATCATAATATGATATGAACGGGGACACCTGATTCTAGATCAGGACTCCTACTCTGAGAAGCTTTGTGAATATGGGTCAGAGTGCATCTATCTCAAGTCAAAAGAATAGACAGTATTAAAACAACTATATTTCTTTCCAGTTCCTTTACCAAGCACTGTCACCTGAGACCCCTACTACTGTCAGTCTGTCACTTGAGACCACTACTACTGTCAGTCTGTCACCTGAGACCCCTACTACTGTCAGTCTGTCACCTGAGACCACTACTACTGTCAGTCTGTCACCTGAGACCCCTACTACTGTCAGTCTGTCACCTGAGACCACTACTACTGTCAGTCTGTCACCTGAGACCACTACTACTGTCAGTCTGTCACCTGAGACCCCTACTACTGTCAGTCTGTCACCTGAGACCCCTACTACTGTCAGTCTGTCACCTGAGACCACTACTACTGTCAGTCTGTCACCTGAGACCCCTACTACTGTCAGTCTGTCACCTGAGACCACTACTACTGTCAGTCTGTCACCTGAGACCACTACTACTGTCAGTCTGTCACCTGAGACCACTACTACTGTCAGTCTGTCACCTGAGACCACTACTACTGTCAGTCTGTCACCTGAGACCACTACTACTGTCAGTCTGTCACCTGAGACCACTACTACTGTCAGTCTGTCACTTGAGACCACTACTACTGTCAGTCTGTCACCTGAGACCACTACTACTGTCAGTCTGTCACCTGAGACCACTACTACTGTCAGTCTGTCACCTGAGACCACTACTACTGTCAGTCTGTCACCTGAGACCACTACTACTGTCAGTCTGTCACCTGAGACCACCACCACTGCCAGTCTGTCACATGAGACCACTACCACTGCCAGTCTGTCACCTGAGACCACCACCACTGCCAGTCTGTCACATGATGGACACATCAAGCAGCTGGCACATCAGCCAAAACACACGCACACACACACACACACTGACTAACACGTAAAATAATAGTCTGGAAAGTAATTCTGTAGTGTACATATTAACTGAAGTTGTTTCAAAGATATGGTTTATATTAAAAATAAATAAATACATTCTGTGTAAAGGAGAGTAGAATAGAATCTAATAGACTAGGGCTAGATAAGAGTAGAATAGAAACCAATAGAATAGGGCTAGATACGATTAGAATGGAATCCAATAGAATAGGGCTAAATAAGAGTTGAATATAATCCAATAGAGTAGTGCTAGATAAGAGTCAAATAGAATCCAATAAAATAGAGCTAGATAAGAGTCAAATAGAATCCAATAAAATAGAGCTAGATAAGAGTCAAATAGAATCCAATAGAAAAGGGATAAATAAGAGTAGAATAGAATCTAATAGAATAGGGCTAGATACGAGTAGAATAGAATCCAATAGAATAGGGCTAGATAAGAGTAGAATAGAATCCAATAGAATAGGGCTAGATAATAGTAGAATAGAATCCAATAGAATAGGGATAGATAAGAGTAGAATATAATCTAATAGAATAGGGATAGATAAGAGTAGAATAGAATCCAATAGAATAGGGCTAGATAAGAGTAGAATAGAATCCAATATAATAGGACTAAATAAGAGTAGAATAGAATCCAATAGAATAGGGCTAGATAAGAGTAAAATATAATCTAATAGAATAGGGCTAGATAATAGTAGAATATAATCCAATAGAATAGGGCTAGATAATAGTAGAATAGAATCCAATAGAATAGGGCTAGATAAGAGTAGAATAGAATCCAATAGAAGTAGAATAGGGCAGAAATGGGGAGTCTGACTGAACAAGCATCTAAATAGATTCATATGTAATTTAAAGGTAGGTGGGGACCATGTCAGAAAAGTGAAAATATAAAGCACTTCAAAAACATTTGATAAAGAAATATCAACAACAACAAAACTATTAAACACTTTTTCTTAAATCTTTCATCTTCATTTATTCTTCATAGATAGACATATATTGTGCTCCTCTCCTGTGCACCAAGTGTCTCTAATCTCCCACTCTAATAAGCATGCAATCTAACAGCTGTGGAGGGGGAGAGAGAGAGAGAGACATGAGAGACAGAGAGAGCGACAGAGAAAGGGAGACACGAGAGAGAGAGAGCGACAGAGAGAGAAAGAGCAAAAGAGAGAGAGAGAAAGAGAGAGAGAAAGAGAGAGAGAGAGAAAGAGAGAGAGAGAGAGAGAGAGAGAGAGAGAGAGTTTGAGTTTTTATAAAACCTTTATTTTTTACTCAAGTGTTAACATAAATAATGACACACTGCCTTTTCAGAAATGAAATAACAAAATGTAATTCCTAAACAAAAATAAATACATAACATATACATTCAACTTATTTCAGCAGCAAAAAATAATTTCCCCTCCTCTACAAAACAAAGTGCTCCTTCGTAAGCCCACTTCTCCTCAAATAATAGGAGATCTTTTACAGCTGAAAAGAACTCAAAATCTACTTTTATTCTTGCTTTCACTAAACCTTTAAAAACACATCTTACATCCTGCCCATATCCCGTTTCTATCTTATGTTTCCTACTCAGAAAAATTGACATCTTAGCTTGTCCCAAAATAAAATTTAACATTTGACATTTTCTTTTCTGTTGTTTACTATATTGAAACCCCAAA